>NW_020837955.1:16780891-16789635 GCF_003676395.1 Aethalodelphis obliquidens
TATATATATATATATATATATACATATAAAATCCAGGAACAGCTTAACTGGGTCTTCTGCCTCAGGGTCTCTGAACTTCAGGGTCTCTGAAGTGGCCCTCTCCATAGAGCATATCACAACATGACAGCTTGCTTTACCAGAACAAACAAGCACAAAGGCAAAGGAGAATGCCAGAAATAGAGAGAGTCTTAGCAAGATTAAAGTCATGATCTTTTGTAACCTAGTCATGAAGTTACATCCCATCTGTTTTCTCTTTAGAATCAAGTCCTTAGGTCCAGCCCACACGCAAGGATTACCCAAGGGCATTTATATTAGGAGGTGGGTATCATTGAGAGCCACCTCAGAGGTTATTTGCCAATCTAGTGGTACCTGAAATGACAATGCATCTTATAATGGATAAAGTCTCAGATTCATTGGGAGAAACTCAGTAAATACTTGTTGAATGATTAAAAAGAATTAAGAAAAAATGATACTAAAATGATAATGTCTTTTTTCAAAGAACCAATTATAATTTTCCTGCATATGTTAATATTTCCAAATGTTTCTCACCATCTCTGTGGCTGTACTGACTTCCCTAAAACTGATTTTCTAAAAGTTAAAAAATCCCAGAAACAATATAATCAAACTGGCATTTTGTTATGATAGTGTATGATGGTAGAATGTACCATCACCTTTTTATTTTAGTGCAATATTGGCATGTGCTCACTCAATAAATGAATCAAACTTTCAATCTCAAATAACTCACTCAAGAGGATAAGCAATTCAAATAAGTCATGAAATAACTCATTCAAGAGGATAACCAATTCCAATAAGTCATGAGCATGCTTTCATCCCTCTTCCAAATACCACATAGTATCATTGTGATTTTTAGCCCATTAGGAAGTGGGTTAGACTTCTTTCCCCTTTAGTTGTTCTAAATACTGGCATCACTGTTTACACATGCACTGACCTCTGTCTAGCTTTCTGTGCCACGTTAAGTTAGAGACTGAAATGAAGGAAAGTTCACATAAAGGCTATCTAAACCAGGCCTTTAAGTATACAAGTGACAAGAAGTGGTGGTTAGCCCCTTTCGCATACTACTAGTTTAAATACAGAAGGAAGAGGGATGCAAAGTGAGCTAGAAGGTGAAAGAGCCATTTTATATGTATGAGGAGATAAGCACTGGCTCCTTTTCTTTTTCAAACCGAAAGCACACTGCAATAACCCTGTCTGGACAACAGTAATATGACTACAGAAATACTGCAGCCTTAGCTTTAACACAGAAGAGAAGAAAAGTATTTTTATCCTAACTGGTACCATTAAGATACCCTGATCATTCCTACAGAGATGTTCTGTTTTGTTTGTTTGTTTCAAGATAATATACTATCTTTGTGAAGAAACAACTAAGTCAGCATATGTGATACGTGGAACGTTTGGACTAGATGTTCCTCCAAGGAAGTCTCCCTCCTTTGCATGCAAGGAAAGGGTCGGCTTTGGAGAAGCACCAAGGAAGTGACAAAAAAAATAATACATGAGGTATAATATTTGGCCACACTGTACACAGGGCTAGGAGTAAAGATGCAAAAAAGCCTAGTGTAACTGATATCAAAAGGCTTAAGAAGACAGATAAACTGAGTGTGCAGGAAAGCATGACAGTAGCTTTTCTGGAAAACAGGAATTTTGAAGATGTTTTAAAAGACTTGGTGTCTATGAGAGTCCCTTAATCACACAGGAATCCTGCATGCTGTTATTCATATTTGTAAGCTCCCCGCAGGCAGGAACAGAGCATTATTTCTCTGTGTATTTCCAAGTGTCCTTTACAAGATGTTCTTAGTAAATAATAATAAAGCTAACATTTACTGACTACTTAGACAACCAGATTCTCTGCTACAAGCTTAATATAGATTATCCAACTAAATCTCCACATCCCTTCGAAGAGTTATCATAAACTCTATGTTATATAGATGAGACAATGAAGGCTTGGATAGGTAAAGTCTTACCCAACTTCACGTAGCTATAATCTGTGGAGGCAAGATTCAAGCCCGAGTAGCTGATTCCAAAGCCTAACCACTCTTAACCCTATACCAAATAATTGCTGACTTGAATTGCTGTTCTTCGTTATAGAGGGGGATGACAAGTGACCTCTTCCTGATTATGTTTTACCAGATTTTGTTTCTTATACGTCATGGACAGAAAAAAACAATTTACTGTCAGAGGTGGACTCTCTTTCACAAGTGAGATGCTAAGCAGATCACCTCTTTTTCCCATGTCCCACCATGTCCATGTGTGTGAGAAGAGGGTGGTCAAGAAAGTCAAGGACATTGAGGAAGGATTCTTTGCTGAAAAGGATGTGTGTGTGTGTGTGTGTGTGTGTGTGTGTGTGTGTGTACTTGGACAAAATGAGCCAGGATTGGGGGTAGAGGGTGCAGAAGGAGTGAGAGAGGGACTGCAACAAATCTCACTTTAAAATGACAAATACCTCCTCCCTCAGGTTAAACTTGTCAGTCATTCACAGCTCAATGTGAACTACATTGATCAGTTTGCTTTTCTTTTTTTTTTAAATTAATTTAATTACTTTATTTATTTTTGGCTGGGTTGGGTCTTGTTGCTGTGTGCAGGTTTTCTCTACTAGCAGCGAGCGGGGGCTACTCTTCGTTGCAGTGCGCAGGCTGCTCATTGTCGTGGCTTCGCTTGTTGGGAAGCACAGGCGCTAGGCACACAGGCTTCAGTAGTTGTGGCACACGGTCACAGTAGTTGTGGCTTGTGGGCTCTAGAGTGCAGGCTCAGTAGTTGTGGCGCCTGGGCTTAGCTGCTCTGTGGCATGTGGGATCTTCCCAGGCCAGGGATCGAACCTGTGTCCCCTGCATTGGCAGGCGGATTCTTAACCACTGTGCCACCAGGGAAGCCCTAAAGTGAATTTTTGAAATAAAGCAAGTCACACAAATTTTTGGTTTCCCAGTGCATATAAAAGTTATGTTTACACTATCCTGTAGTCTATTAACTGCATAATAGCATTATGTCTAAAAAAAGAACATACATTAATTTTAAAATATTTTACTGCTAAAAAATGCTAACCATCATCTAACAATGCAGAGTTGTCACAAATATTCAATTCGTAAAAACGCAATAACTGCAAAGTGCAGTAAAGTAAAAGACAATAAAATGAGGTATGCCAAGTCTAGAAAGAGTTATGCAATACATTACTATATCCAAAGAAAGAAGGTATGATTCACAGAAAGACTGGTCAACCATAGAAACAGAATTACAGAGACAGCTGCAGATCTGAGTAGGAGATTTAGCCGACAGATTTCATTCACTCAGTAATTTTTTTATGGAGTACCTACTAGACATTTTTAAAATTTATTGTATTGAAGTATAGTTGATTTACAACTTGGTGCTAATTTCTGCGATATAGCAAAGTGAGTTAGTTATACATTTATATACTCTCTTTTTCATATTCTTTTCCATTATGGTTTATCACAGGATATTGAATATAGTTCCTTGTGCTATACAGTAGGACCTTATTGTTTATCCATTCGAATGGTTTGCATCTGCTAACCCCAAACTCCCAATTCATCCCTCACCCACGCCCCCTCACCCTTGGCAACCACAAGTCTGTTCTCTATGTCTGTGTGTCCTACTAGACATTTTTTTAGTTCTGAGGACACCACAGCTAACAAAGAAGATAAGGTCCCTCCTGCACAGACGTTACATTCTAGATGGGATGTACAAACAATAAAGAAGGAAAGAAATGAGAATTTCCAGTTGTTAAAAAGTGCCATGAAGAAGACAGTCCACACCCCAGTGTTCATTGACATGAAAGCTACCAAAATGTCCATCGACAGAGGAATGGATAAAGAAGATGTGGTATATATACAATGGAATATTACTTAGTCATAAAAGAGAATAAAATAATGCCACTTGCAGCAACATGGATGGACCTAGAGATTATCATACTAATAAGGCAAAGTCAGTCAGACAGACAAAGACAAATATCATATGATATCTCTCATATGTGGAATCTAATTTTAAAAATGATACAATTGGGACTTCCCTGGTGGTGCAGTGGTTAAGAATCTGCCTGCAAATTCAGGGGACTTGGGTTCAAGTCCTGGTCCGGGAAGATCCCACATGCCGCAGAGCAACTAAGCCTGTGCACTACAACTACTGAGTCTTCACTCTAGAGCCTACGTGCCACAACTACTGAGCCTGCGTGACACAACTACTGAAGCCCATGCGCCAGAGCCCATGCTCCACAATGAGAGAAGGCACCACAATGAGAAACCGCTGCACCGCAACAAAGAGTAGCCCCCGCTCGCTGCAACTAGAGAAAGCCCACACACAGCAATGAAGACCCAACACAGCCAAAAATAAGTAAATAAATAAATAAAATGTTTTTAAAAATGATACAAATAAACTTATTTACCAAACAGAAACAGACTTTCATATATCAGAAACAAACTTAGGATTACCAAAAGGGAGAGAGGGATAAATCAGGAGCTTGGGATGAACATACACACACTAGTATACATAAGATAGATAACAAACAAGGACCTACAGTATAGCACAGGGAGCTCTACTCAATATTCTGTGATAACCTATATGAGAAAAGAATCTAAAAAAGAATGAATATATGTATATGTATAACTGAATTACTTTGTTGTATACCTGAAACTAACACAACATTGTAAATCAATTACACTCCAATAAAATTAAATAAATAAATAAATAAAAATTTAAAGAAATAAAAAGAAGACAGGCCAGAGAGTAATGGTTGATAAATCAGGGTGTATGCAGACAGGAGAGTGATACTTTAAATTGGTTTTATGCAGGTTTTTTTTTTAAATTGAAGTACAGTTGATTTACAATGTTGTGTTATTTTCAGGTGTACAGCAAAGTGATTCAGTTATATACATATATAATACACATACACATATAATACATATATAATATATATAGTTGTATACACAGAATATATATATATTCTTTTTAAGAGTCTTTTCCCTCATACATTATTACAAAATATTGAGTATAGTTCCCTGTGCTATACAATAGGTCATTGTTGGTTATCTATTTTATATATAGTAGTGTGTATATGTTAATCCCCAACTCCTAATTTATTCCTCCCCCACCTTTCCCCTTTGGTAACCATAAGTTTATTTTCTATGTCTGTGGTTCTATTTCTGTTTTGTGTATAAGTTAATTTGTATCATTTTTTTTTTTTTAGATTCCACATATAAGTGATATCATATGATATTTGCCTTTCTCTGTCTGGCTTACTTCACTTAGTATGATAATCTCTAGGTCCATCCATGTTGCTGCAAATGGCATTACTTCATTCTTTTTTATGGCTGAGCAATATTCCAGTGTGTGTGTGTGTGTGTGTGTGTGCGTGTGTGTGTGTATTTAACATCTTCTTTATCCATTCATCTGTCAGTGGACATTTAGGTTGCTTCCATGTCTTCACTATTGTAAATAGTATGCAAAAATCCTTAACCAAATACTAGTGAACCGAACACAACAGTACATTAAAAGGATCATACACCATGATCAAGTGGGATTTATCCCAGGGATGTAAGGACTTTTCAGTATCCACAAATCAACCAGTATGATACACCACATTAACAAATCAAAGAATAGAAAACATATGATTATCTCAGTAGATGCAGAAAAAGTTTTTGATAAAATTCAACATCAATTTATGATAAAAACTCTTCAGAAAGTGGACATAGAAGGAACCTACCTCAACATCATAAAGGCCATATATGACAAACCCACAGTTAACATCATACTCAATGGTGAAAAGCTGAAAGCATTTCCTCTAAGATCAGGAACAAGACAAGGATGTCCACTCTCACCACTTTTATTCAACATATAGTTTTGGAAGTTCTAGCCACAGCAATCAGAGAAGAAAAAGAAAGAAAAAGAATCCATACTGGAAAAGAAGTAAAACTGTCACTGTTTGCAGATGACATGATACTATACATAGAAAATCCTAAAGACTTTACCAGGAAACTACTAAAGCTCATCAATGAATTTGGTAAAGCTGCAGGATACAAAATTAATACACAGAAATCTGTTGCATTTCTATATACTAACAATGAAAGATCAGAAAGAGAAATTAAGGAAAAAATCCCATTTACTATCACATCAAAAAGAATAAAATACCTAGAAATAAACCTACCTAAGGAAGCAAATGACCTGTACTCTGAGAACTACAAGACACTGATGAAAGAAACTGAAGATGGCACAAACTGATGGAAAGATATATTGTGTTCTTAGATTGGAAGAATCAGTATTGTCAAAATGACCATACTACCCAAGGCAATCTACAATTTTGTGTAGGTTTGACTGAATATACAAAGAACCCAAAATAGCAGTGGCTTAAATGAGATAAAGTCTATTTCTCTCTTATTTAAAAGAAGCCTGGAAGTAGACAATTCATGACTACTTTAGAGACTCACAAATTCATCAGGCACTCAGGCTTTCCAGATCTCTGCTCCAACATACCTAGCGAATGTCCTTTCCTCCATGATTGAATATGGCTGCTAGAGCCCAGTCACCACACTTGGTGTTCCAGGGAACAGGACTGAGATGGGGAGAAAGAAGAATGAACCTCCTTCCTTTTAGGGATTGTTTTCAAAGGACCACATTATACTTTGGCTTACATTTCTTTCGTCAGAACAGAGCAATATCGAGCTGCAAGGGAGCCTGGGTAATATAGTTGTTTGGCTGTATGTCAGTGTGCTTAACAAGGGGAGAAAGGGAAAAGGAATACTGGGAAGCAAATAGCACTCTTGTCAAAGGTGGTCAGGGAAGGCCTCTCTGAGGAGCTGACATATGGCTTGAAGCCTCAGTGATGAGAAGAAGGCAGCCATGAAAAGATCTGGAAGTAGACATTTCAATAAGAGGCAAGGTCAAGCTCAAAATCCCTAAAGTGGGAATGAACTCTGTATCTTCGAAATCAAAAGAAAACTAGGGCATTGGCAAAAACTGAATGAGGGAAAGGGTGCTACAGAATGAATTTAGGATATTGGCATATTAGACCTTATAATAGTCCAGAGTAATAAGTTTAGACTGGAGTATTTTCAGTCCTCTTGAAAGGGCCATCCTCACTGTGATAAGGATGGACAAGGTCATCTGAGACCATCAAATGTCTGATTTATCTTAGTTCCCTTGTCATGAGTAGTCTTCTGATTCTACATGCTCCATCAATAAAGTGACTTCTTTTTTTTTTGCGGTAAGCGGGCCTCTCACTGTTGTGGCCTCTCCCGTTGCGGAGCACAGGCTCCGGACGCGCAGGCTCAGCGGCCATGGCTCACGGGTCTAGCTGCTCCGTGGCATGTGGGAGCCTCCCGGACCAGGGCACAAACCCACGTCCCCTTCATCGGCAGGCGGACTCTCAACCACTGCGCCACCAGGGAAGCCCAATAAAGTGACTTCTGATTTTTGGGTCTCATTCCTCTTCCCCCTACTTCCTTAGCAGATTTTCCCAACTGTTGCATTGGAGTGCTTGGGTTAAAGAAGATCATGTAGGTGTGTCATGAACAGAGATACAACTCAAGGTAGTTAAATCTTAAATTCCCTCAGAATAAACATATTGGTGGAATAATATAAGATTTCATTCTTGGCTCCCAAGAAAAACATTCAGAAAAGACTATCTTAACCTTTGTTTGCATTAAAATAAACAGCTCAACAATTTCCCTTCTGCTTCTCCCACATTTCATACAGGGGTTTGTGGGAAGTGTTCACATATGCAAAGAGGGGAAAGGGAACAGCTGGAGGCGCTGTCTCTTCTTCCAGCATTTGCTCTCTGTAAGCTTTGACAATTTGAGTCACAGACCTTCCAGAAAGCTTAGCTGTTTAAAGATGGATCTGGATTTCCAAGAGGAGATCAGGAGGGCTGTTAACAAAATAATGCCCTATAAGGTTAGTGTCTCAAAGGCCTTTCATTGTCTCTCTATATGTCACTCACTTACATACTCAAACACACACACACTTTTGTATATATTTATATACATATACAATAGCTAAACCAGGCCAAGTAATTGGCATATGACATATTTTAACACATTTGTAGAACCTGGCTGGGCATTGTAGAGAACAAGTTTAAGTCAAGGATTAGTCAACCAGATAATGGAGTTTAAAAAAAAATACACATAAAAGGAGGTCACTCAAAGAACTACGGAACAAAAGAGAAGCACAGAGGTAAAGTCAAACTTTGATTAAATAAATTAATAATGATAATGATTATTATTCATGCAATTATTGAACATTTACTACAGGTTAGGCAATGTGTTAATAAGCATTTAAATTATCTTATCTCATTTAATAATAATAACCTCAAGAGAGAGGCACTATTATTACACCTGATTTATAGTTAAAGAAGCTGAGTACTGGAAAGATTAAATCTCTTGCCAAGTCTGAGAACTAGTAAGTGATGGAGCAGGACTCAAACCAGATCTGTCTCACTCTAAACCCTGTGCTCTAACAACTTCTTATGCTTACATGATGCTAATATGCCAGAGGGGGTAGAAAGGAGGAGAGAGAAAAATGTAAACTTAATTTAAAATGTATATTTTAAATTTAATTTAAAATGTAAACGTATTAATATTGAAAGTTTATAATATCTCTATTATATTCTGGATTATAATATATTATATATATAATATATTATATATATATAATATATTATATTATTATATAATATATAATATTATATAATATTATATATATAATATATAATATATAATATTATATATTAT
>NW_020837955.1:16790035-17035506 GCF_003676395.1 Aethalodelphis obliquidens
GGATTATATTCTTATCACACCTCACCTGTAGTATCATGTCAAATTCAGGAGCCAAATTTAATGACACAGACTTGTAAAATTAGGAGGTATTGACTTCCACCATTCTTAGCTATATGATCTTGGCCAGTTCCATAGGAACCTCAATTTCTCCATCTAAAGTTGGAAAAGAATCTACTTTACAAAGTTGATGTGAAGATTAAAGATAATGTGTGTGAAGTGAAAAACACAGTGTCTGGAATAGACTAAGCAGAAAAGGCACTAAAAATATGGCAGCCAATAAATTTACTATTATTATTCTGAGAGGAGGGTGACTAGGATATTGATCATGTTTTCTGAACATTAGCATGAGTTGTGAATGCATACTTTCTAAGAAAGTCGTTTCATTATTACTTTGCATTCTGCTAATTATAATTCTTACCAAGCTCAAAGTTAGGCTCTTCTACGAAAAACAAGATAAATCTTATAAATCTAGTAATTTCATATTCCCCAGGGAACTGAGAGGGATTCTTTCCAGTCTCTTGTCAAAATTATCTCTGGAAAAAAATGGCTAGTGGAAAGGAGTTCCAGTGGCTGCTGATGTGCTGCCAAGTTTCAACACCCGTATCTCTTCAAAGGTCCAGCCCATAAAGAAATATCATTTTCTATCTTGACTGACAGCATTTATCTTGGATTTCAAAGCATCAAAGGACTGTTGGTCCCCAGAATGTTTTGTGAAATGATACTAATGTGTTCAATGATCTACATTTGAGAGGTTGCATTTCTGAAGCTGATAAACTCCAGCAAACCCCACTAGTGAAGTCCATTTTCAGTATATAAATATCATCTGCATTTGAAAAGGCACCCATTATTCACATCTGTAAACGCATTTAGTCTAAAGCAGACTCATGATTGGGGGTGGAAGCCTTCATCTAGATGGAGACACCTAAGAAGAAGGGATTAGAAATGAGCTCATCTCATTAGAAATGAGAAATGGCATTCAGCTCATCCTAACTTCCAGACCCAGAATGAATTCTAAGGGCAGAAAAATAAGACTGTAAAATAGAAGCAAGACTTCCTCCTCCTCTTTCTATTGTCACCATAGAAACCAGTATGCTTCTGTACAGTTTGTCCAAGGGAATATCCTTGCCTTAGATTCTGACAATCAAAAGCCTCAAACACGAGGCTTCTTCCATGAACTCTGCCTCTCTTCTACTGGTATCATGCCCACCAGACCTAAAACCTGGACTGTTGATTCACCAAAGAACTTCTAAAAAAAATGAGACTGGTACCAAAAATGGTAAGAGAAATCATTAGTACTGAATCACATAGTGAGAAAGCCATTCTATAATATTTTCAATTCTTTTTCTGATTTTCTGATTTGTTAAGAAACAAGTCTCAGTGCCATGCTAATATGTCATTAGCATCTCTCCAACACTTGCTAAGCTTTTTTTTTATAAGGACTTAGACTCAGAGCCAAGGAACAGGCAACATTGCCTAGATAGAATTTAATAACATTATTTTGTTTATACCATTTTTATTTTTAGTTACTGTCTTTTTATGGCGAGTGAACTGGTTTTCCATTTATAGTACTAAGATAAAGTTTACTTTCTTAATTCATTTATTTGAATTATTAAAGTTAAAAAGATGGATCAACTGTAAAAATGGTATACAGATAAAAAGGAAATTATGAAGGTGGGTTGAAAATGATGAAATAAGAGATACTAGTTATTATATAATCTGAAAACAGAACTTGTAAAAATATATCCCTCTACTACCCTAAGCCAGAGCTAATATCTCCCTCATCTGTAGTTCTACTGCCCTGTTTGTGCCTCTAACACATCCTGAATTCATCCTCTTTGAATTGTAGTCATGTACATTTCTCATTTTCCCTAAATAGAGTTAGCTCCTGGAAGTCTTGCTCATATTTGTAGATCTCCTCTATGTTATACAGAGTACATTTCTCTGTGAATGTTTGTTGAATGGGAAACCTGATTCACCTTGATCCCACCTGCAGAATACTGGTAGTCAGTTTAAGGATCCTCAGGGCCCAAATAGCATAAGGTTTTCTCTATACCACATGGTCTTCATTACTTTATTTAAATATCAGTCAATAAACAGTAAAGATAGACTTATTAAACTTCTATCATGGGAGAGTAACATCACCAAGATGTAGACATAGATTGTTCCTGACATTGCTTACCCTCACAAGAAGAAGAACTAATAACTATTCAAGAACAAGACACCACTGAGAGAATCCTAGAACATGGGGGTGAGACTAAAGCACCCTCCTGCACCAAGACAGACTGTATTGGAAGGGTAAAAGAAGTGGCTACATGTTGACTGCATTGTCCCTCCTCCAGGCCAGTGCAGCACCACTAAGCCCCCAGTTCCTCCAGTGGGAAAAGAGAACCCAGGGGTACAAACAGCACTGCCTCCAGCATTGTGGGTCACTTTATGGGAGTCCCTACTCTGATCTTGTACCACAGGGATTGCAGGGGAATCTGTGGGGCTCAACAACTGGGAATCTGACTGTGATGGAGAAGAGGGGAGGGGCTTGCAACAACCAGCACACAGTCTTGGCAGACCAAGTTCATACCTGCAGTGCCCAAGTAGTAATCCACACCAGTGGCTTTGCTCATCTGCAGAATCAAGTCAGGGGTGCACTCTGACCTGGGAACTCAGTGGGGTGCAGATTTGCCTACTTTGGATCCTCAAATGAGGAGTTTTCCCAGCCCTAGAGCTCAGTTTACATATGCCCAGACAAGGAGCTGAATCACAGTTCCATCCACTTCCATTCCACCTGGCCAGAAGGGCTGGAGACAACTCCTGGAAGCAGTGTGGCCCAGTGGCACTCAAGCCAAGAAGTGGGTGGGCAGAGCTGATGTCCCCTAGAGCAGAGCTGTTCTGGGGCATGGAATGTTTCCATGTTATGCTCAGGCAGGGGGATTACTTCATAGCCAAGGCTAAGAGTATCTCGCAGCCCCTCCCAACCAGACAGCCTGTTTGGTAAATTGAGAGAAGCCTGAAATAGCCCCTCCCCCTCCCATCCAGGCAAGGGAGCTGACACATAGCCCCAACCACTGTTGAGAGTGTGGAGACATAGCCCCATCTGACCAAAAGGGCTGGAGACAACTCCTGAAAGCTGTACAGCCCAGGAGCATTCATGCTGAGAGGCAGGCAGGCAGCACTGATAGTTTGAAGAGCAAAGTGAGTGGCCCTGTTTGGTCAGGAAACTTGGGCTGCAGGTCAGTTTGAGTTAAGACAACAAGCAAAGAGCTTTACTGGCTTTAGAGCTGCTTCTCCCACTGCACCCAGGCAGGAAATCTAATTTCTAGCCCCACTCATTGCTGAACACAGCCTTCAGTTTGTCTGACCAGAGGACCTAACCAGAGCACACAGAGAACTGCACAGCCCATTCAACAGTCAGAGGAGCAAAAAGAAAAAGAATGAAAAAGAGTGAAAAAAAGCCTACAGGAATTATAGAAAACAATGAAAAGAAACATTTGCATTATGGGAATTTCAGAGAGAGAAAGGGACAGAAAGTATATTTAAAGCAATAATGACTGAAAACTTCTTGAACCTGGGGAAAGAAATGGACATCCAGATCCATGTGCCCAAAGGATACCAAATAGGTTGAACACAATTAGGGCTACACCAAGACACATTAAAATTAAATTGTCTAAAACTAAAGAAAAAAAAAAAGTTTAAGAGCAGTAAGAAAAAAGAAGTTACATACAAAGGAACAGCATAATACTATCAGCAGATTTTTCAACAAAAACTTTCAGGCCAGAAAAGAGTGGGATGACATATTCAAAACATAGAAAATAACTATCAACCAAGAATTCTATTCCTAGCAAAGCTGTCCTTCAGAAACAAAGGAGGGATAAAGACTTTCCTGAACAAACAAAAGTTGAGGGAGTTCATTACCACCAGACCTACCTTACAAGAAATTCTAAAGTGAGTTCTTTCAGGGGCAGTAAAACAACACTAATTAACATCATAAAAATATAAAAAGGTAGTGTAAATCTCATTAGATTCTACAATATGCTAATAGTGGTGTATAATTCACTTACAACTCTTATTTTAAAGTGTTTTTTAAAAAGTAGTTAAAAAAAGGTAAACATTCAATATAATAATCTATTATTAGTTTTACAATTTTTAAAAAAACATGTAAATTGTAATAGAAAAAACCTAAAATGTGAGGGGGAGAAGAAGAAAAAGTGTAAAGTTTATAAATTCTATTGAAGTTAAGTTGTCACCAGGTTAAAATAGGGTGTTATAAATTTAAGGTATTTTATGTAAGCCTCATGGTAATCACAAGGGAAAATCCTGTCATAATTACACAAAAGAAAACAATAAAGAAGTCAAAGAATACTGATACTAAAAGACATCAAAACAAAAAAAAAGAGCAGAATAAAAAATAGGAACAATGAATCTACAAAACAACCAGAAAACAATTAACAAAATGGCAATAGTAAGTTCCTACCTGCAATAATTACTTTAATGTAAACAGATTAAGTCCTCCAATTAAAAGACACAGAATGGCTGAATGGATTAAAAAAAGAAAAACAAGATCCAACAATATGCTGCCTACAGGAGACTCACTTTAGCCTTAAAGAAACACATAAACTGAGAGTGAAGGGATGGAAAAAGACATTTCAAGCAAATGGTAACAAAGAAACAAAAAAAAAGTAGTTCTACTTATATCAGACAAAGTAGACTGTAAACTAAAAGTGATAAAGGAGATCCGGACACCATGCTCTCGCCTGTGCTGACAGCTACATCTTAGCTCTGCATCTGCACACAGCAAACCTCGACTCCTGTCACTGGTCTCCATGGCCATGCACAAGCCCATGGCTAGCCGGCCAGCCTCAGGAGTGCACACCACAGCAAAGGCCTCTCAGCTGCTCCTGGGCCTGGTCCAGTATCTACTCCCAGTTAGTTCACAAACTGGAGCCTGGACATGGAGCGTAAGAAGTGACTGAGGAAAGAGGCAGCCGATTCCAAACTGTACTTCCAAATGCCTGCTATCTATTTGTGATCCATTGGAAAACTGCCTTTTCCATCACCAGGTTTATACAGCAAGAGCAGAGCTTGAGGAAATGAAAGGCAGCTGGTGCTTTGGTCAAGTTTCAGGAACTCTGTCTACAAATTACAAGGGAGAGGAACTCCACCTTTGCCGGGCCTCCGTGTAGCTGACAGGGTCTTGGTGCTTTGGCCAGGTGTCAGGCCTGAGCCTCTGAGGTGGGAAAACCGAGTTCAGGACACTGGACAACCAGAGACCTCGTGGCCCTAAGTAATATCAACTGGCGAGAACTCTCCAAGAGATCTCCGCCTCATCACTAAGACTCAGCTCCACTCAATGACCAGGAAGCTCCAGTGCTGGACACCCCATGCCAGACAACTAGCAAGATAGAAACACAAACCCACCCAATAGCAGAGAGGCTGCCTAAAATCATAAACACACAGACACCACAAAACACACCACCAGACACGGTTCTGCCCACCACAAAGACAAGATCCAGCCTCATCCACCAGAACACAGGCACCAGTCCTCTCTACCAGGAAGCCTACAAAACCCATTGAACCAAGCTTACCCACTGGGAACAAGACACCAAAAACAACAAGAACTACGAATCTTCAGCCTGTGAAAAGGAGACCCCAAACACAGTAACTTCAGCAAAATGAGAACACAGAGAAACACACAACAGATGAAGGAGCAAGGTAAAAACCCACCAGACCAAACAACTGAAGAGGAAATAGGCAGTATACCTGAAAAAGAATTCAGAGTAATGATAGTAAAGAGGATCCAACATCTTGGAAATAGGATGGAGAAAATACAAAAAAACGCTTAACAAGGACCTAGAAGAACTAAAGAGCAAACAAACAATGATGAACAACACAATAAATTAAATTTAAAATTCTCTAGAAAAAATCAATAGCAGAATAACAGAGGCAGAAGAACAGATAAGTGACGTGGAAGATAAAATAGTGGAAATAACTACCGCAGAGCAGAATAAGGAGAAAAGAATGAAAAGAATTGAGGTCAGTCTCAGAGACCTCTGGGACAACATTAAACGCACCAACATTCTAACAATAGGGGTCCCAGAAGAAGAAGAGAAAAAAGAAAGGGATGAGAAAATATCTGAAGAGATTATATTTGAAAACTTCCCTAATATGGGAAAGGAAATACTCAATCAAGTCCAGGAAGCGCAGGGAGTCCCATACAGGATAAATCCAAAGTGAAACACGCCAAGACACATATTAATCAAACTATCAAAAACTAAATACAAAGAAAAATATTCAAAGCAGCTAGGGAAAAGCAACAAATAACATACAAGAGAATCCCCATAAGGTTAAGAGCTGATCTTTCAGCAGAAACTCTGCAAGCCAGAAGGGAGTGGCAGGACATATTTAAAGTGATGAAAGGGACAAACCTACAACCAAGATTACTCTACCCAGCAAGGATCTCATTCAGATTCGATGGAGAAATTAAAACCTTTACGAACAAGCAAAAGCTAAGAGAATGCAGCACTACACTACCCAGCAAGGATCTCATTCAGATTCCATGGAGAAATTAAAACCTTTACCAACAAGCAAAAGCTAAAAGAATTCAGCACCACCAAACCAGTTTTACAACAAATGCTAAAGGAATTTCTCTAGGCAGGAAACACAAGAGAAGGAAAAGACCTACAATAACAAACCCAAAACAATTAAGAAAATGGTAATAGGAACATACATTTCGATAATTACCTTAAATGTAAATGGATTAAATGCTCCAACCAAAAGACACAGACTGGTTGAATGGATACAAAAACAAGACCCGTATATATGCTGTCTACAAGAGACCCACTTCAGACCTAGGGACACATACAGACTGAAAATGAGGGGCTGGAAAAAGATATTCCATGCAAATGGAAATCAAAAGAAAGCTGGAGTAGCAATTCTCATATCAGACAAAGTAGACTTTAAAATAAAGGCTGTTACAAGAGACAAATAAGGACACTACATAATGATCAAGGGATTAATCCAAGAAGAAGATATAATGATTGTAAATATTTTATGCACCCAACATAGGAGCACCTCAATACATAAGGCAAATGCTAACAGCCATAAAAGGGGAAATCGACAGTAACACAGTCATAGCAGGGGACTTTAACGCCCCACTTTCAACAATGGACAGATCATCCAAAATGAAAATAAATACGGAAACGCAAGCTTTAAATGACACACTAAACAAGATGGACTTAACTGATATTTATAGGACATTCCATCCGAAAACAACAGAACACAGTTTCTTCTCAACTGCTCATGGAACATTGTCCAGGATAGATCATATCTTGGGTAACAAATCAAGCCTTGGTAAATTTAAGAAAATTGAAATTGTATCAAGTATCTTTTCCAACCACAACGCTATGAGACTAGATATCAATTACAGGAAAAAAACTGTAAAAATTACAAACACATGGAGGCTAAACAACACACTACTAAATAACCAAGAGATTACTGAAGAAATCAAAGAGGAAATCAAAAAATGCCTAGAAACAATTGACAATGAAAACACGATGACCCAAAACCTATGGGATGCAGCAAAAGCAGTTCTAAGACAGAAGTTTATAGCAATACAATCCTACCTCAAGAAACAAGAAACATCTCAAATAAACAACCTAACCTTACACCTAAAGCAATTAGAGAAAGAAGAACAAAAAAAAAAGTTAGCAGAAGGAAAGAAATCATAAAGATCAGATCAGAAATAAATGGAAAAGAAATGAAAGAAACAATAGCAAAGATTAATAAAACTAAAAGTTGGTTCTTTGAGAAGATAAATAAAATTGATAAACTATTAGACAGACTCATCAAGAAAAAGAGGGAAAATACTAAAATCAACAGAATTAGAAATGAAAAAGGAGAGGTAACAACTGACACTGCAGAAATACAAAGGATCATGAGAGACTGCTACAAGCAACTACATGCCAATAACATAGACAACCTGGAAGAAATGGACAAATTCTTTGAAAAGCACAACCTTCTCAGACTGAACCAGGAAGAAATAGAAAATATACACAGACCAATCACAAGCACTGAAATTGAAACTGTGATTAAAAATCTTCCGACAAACAAAAGTCCAGGACCAAAGGGATTCACAGGCAAATTCTATCAAATATTTAGAGAAGAGCTAACACCTATCCTTCTCAAACTCTTCCAAATTATAGCAGAGGGAGGAACACTCCCAAACTCCTTCTATGAGGCCACCATCACCCTGATGCCAAAACCAGACAAATATGTCACAAAGAAAGAAAGCTACAGGCCAATATCACTGATGAACATAGATGCAAAAATCCTCAACAAAATACTAGCAAACAGAATCCAGCAGCACATTAAAAGGATCACACACCATGATCAAGTGGGATTTATCCCAAGAATGCAAAGATTCTTCAATATACACAAATCAATCAATGTGATACACCATCTTAACAAACTGAAGGAGAAAAACCACATGATAGGGCTTCCCTGGTGGCGCAGTGGTTGAGAGTCCACCTGCCAATGCAGGGGACATGGGTTTGTGCCCCAGTCCGGGAAGATCCCACATGCCGTGGAGCAGCTGGGCCCGTGAGCCATGGCTGCTGAGCCTGCGTGTCTGGAGGCTGTGCTCCACAACGGGAGAGACCACAACAGTGAGAGGCCCACGTACCGCAAAAAAAAAAAAACAAAAAAACACATATGATAATCTCAATAAATGCAGAAAAGGCTTTTGAAAAAATTCAACACCCATTTATGACAAAAACCCTCCAGAAAGTAGGCATAGAGGAACTTACCTCAACATAATAAAGTCTGTATATGACAAACCCACAGGCAAAATCATTCTCAATGGTGAAAAACTGAAATCATTTCCACTATATCAGGAACAAGACAAGGTTGCCCACTCACACCACTATTATTCAACATAGTTTTGGAAGTTTTAGCCACAGCAATCAGAGAAAAAAAAGGAATCCAAGTCGGAAAAGAAGTAAAGCTGTTACTGTTTGAAGCTGACATGATACTATACATAGAGAATCATAAAGATGCTACCAGAAAACTATTAGAGCTAATCAATGAATTTGGTAAAGTAGCAGGATACAAATTAATGCACAGAAATCTCTTGCATTCCTATACACTAATGATGAAAAATCTGAAAGAGAACTTAAGGAAACACTCCCATTTAACACTGCAACAAAAAGAATAAAATACCTAGGAATAAACCTACCTAAGAAGACAAAAGACCTGTATGCAGAAAACTATAAGACACTGATGAAAGACATTAAAGATGATACAAACAGATAGAGAGATATACCACGCTCTTGGATTAGAAGAATCAATATTTTGAAAATGACTATACTACCCAAAGCAATCTACAGAGTCAATACAATCCCTATCATTCTACCAATGGCATTTTTTCACAGAACCAGAACAAAAAATTTCACAATTTGTATGGAAACACAAAAGACCCCGAATAGCCAAAGCAATCTTGAGAAAGAAAAACGGAGCTGGAAGAATCAGGCTCCCTGACTTCAGACTATACTACAAAGCTACAGTAATCAATACAGTATGGTACAGGCACAAAAACAGAAATATAGATCAATGGAACAGGATAGAAAGCCCAGAGGTAAACCCATGCACATATGGTCACCTTATTTTTGATAAAGGAGGCAAGAATATACAATGGAGAAAAGACAGCCTCTTCAATAAGTGGTGCTGGGAAAACTGGACAGCTACATGTAAAAGAATGAAATTAGAACACTCCCTAACACCATACACAAAAATAAACTCAAAATGGTTTAAAGACCTAAATGTAAGACTGGACACTGTAAAACTCTTAGAGGAAAACATAGGCAGAACACTCTATGAAATAAATCACAGCAAGATTCTTTTTGACCCACCTCCTAGAGAAATGGAAATAAAAACAAAAATAAACAAAGGGGACCTAATGAAACTTAAAAGCTTTTGCACGGCAAAGGAAACCATAAACAAGACAAAAAGACAACCCTCAGAATGGGAGAAAATATTTGCAAATGAAACAACTGACAAAGCATTAATCTCCAAAATTTACAAGCAGCTCATGCAGCTCAATATCAGAAAAACAAACAACACAATCCAAAAATGGACAGAAGACCTAAATAGACATTTCTCCAAAAAGATATACAGATTGCCAACAAACACATGAAGGAATGCTCAACATCATTAATCATTAGAGAAATGCAAATCAAAACTACAATGAGATATCATCTCACACCGGTCAGAATGGCCATCATCAAAATATCTACAAACAATAAATGCTGAAGAGGGTGTGGAGAAAAGGAAACCCTCTTGCACTGTTGGTGCAAATGTAAATTGATACAGCTGCTATGGAGAACAGTATGAAGGCTCCTTAAAAAACTACAAATAGAACTACCATATGACCCAGCAATCCCACTACTGGGCATATACCCTGAGAAAACCATAATTCAAAAAGAGTCATGTACCAAAATGTTCATTGCACCTCTATTTACAATAGTCAGGACATGGAAGCAACCTAAGTGTCCATCAACAGATGAATGGATAAAGAAGATGTGGCACATGTATACAATGGAATATTACTCAGCCATAAAAAGAAACAAAATTGAATTATTTGTAGTGAGGTGGATGGACCTAGAGTCTGTCATACAGAGTTAAGTAAGTCAGAAAGAGAAAAACAAATACAGTATGCTAACACATGTATATGGAATCTAAAAAAAAAAAAATTGTCATTAAGAACCTAGGGGCAGAACAGGAATAAAGACACAGACCTACT
Organism: Aethalodelphis obliquidens; assembly: GCF_003676395.1. NCBI lineage: Eukaryota > Metazoa > Chordata > Mammalia > Artiodactyla > Delphinidae > Aethalodelphis > Aethalodelphis obliquidens. The sequence goes on from NW_020837955.1 coordinate 16,800,822, forward strand.
AGTGAATGGACTTGAGGACATAGGCGGGGGGAAGGGTAAGCTGGGATGAAGTGAGAGAGTGGCATGGACATATATACACTACCAAATGTAAAATAGATAGCTAGTGGGAAGCAGCCGCATAGAACAGGGAGATCATCTGGGTGCTTTGTGTCCACCTAGAGGGGTGGGATAGGGAGAATGGGAGGGAGTCAAAAAAAGGAGGAGATATGGGGATATATGTATACATATAGCTGATTCACTTTGTTATACAGAAGGAACTAAAACACCATTGTAAAGCAATTATACTCCAATAAAGATGTTTAAAAAAAATGTCAGATAAAGACAAATACTGTAAGGTCTCACTTATAAGTGGAATCTAAAAACAAAACAAAACAAACAAACAAACGGAAACCGAACTCATAGGAAAAGAGATAAGACTTGTTACCAAAGGCAGAAGAGGAGGGGGGAGTTGAAGGAATATAGTCAAAAGGTACATGCTTCCAGTTATAAGATAAATAAGAACGGGGGATGTGACAAACAACATGGTGACTGTAGCTAATACAGCTATATGATATATAAGAAAGTTGTTAAAAGAGTAAATGCTAAGAGTTCTCATCACAAGGAGAAAATTTTTTGCCTTTTTCCTTTCTTTTACTTTTATTGTAGCTATATGATAAGATGGATGTTGGCTCAACTTATTGTAGTAATCATTTCACAATATATGTAAATTGAACCATCATGTTGTATGCCTTAAACTTACAAAATGATGTGTGTCAATTATTTCTCAGTAAAATTTGGGGAAAATACCTTCCATCATGCAAGCCCTTTAGAATATGCACAAACAACTAACAAGACACTTTTGTGATTAGAAAAGTTAAAATATGATAATTGCAGAAAATTTAGACAATACATAAAGCAAAGGCAAAAAGACATATAAAGTATAAAAATAAATAAACCATAATTCCCACATCAGCAGATAACTACTATTAATATTTTAGAGTGTTTTCTTCCAGTCTCTTTTATTTGTTTGTTTTCAGCATTGAAAATGCATTTGTGTATGAAATTGTGTTCCTGCCTTTAATCTCACTAATCCTTATATTCACCGTTGTGCCACCTTGTCTTGCACTTGGTTTCTATGTACCAGTCACATGAATGACTAGAAAGGTAGAAACATCAAGAAATACATAAGTATGGGTACAAATGCCCTCTTATAGCCTTTTGCCTAGTACGGGGTTCCATGACTTTAAAAGATACATTAAGGGGCTTCAATAAAGATGTGTCAAATGTCTATTTAGATGAAGAACATCAATGGTGGCAGTTTCCAATTAAGAATTAGTCATAGAAGGCTTCAGAAATGCCTTTATAGACTGGGGACCATAGGTAAAGATACAGTTAATGACTTAGCAAAGAATACTCATTAGGAACAGCAGGGTCTATTATCTAGATTCAAAGCCAGATGGAGATTAAATATTTCACATTATAATGGAAGTCAATGGGAAACACAGGTGAATATTCACACAATTGTAGAAAAGCATGTCTATTACTAAATGAGAAACACCTGCATAACTCAAAATGAATCCACATGAAAGTTTTTCCCCACCCCAGTGCCCATCCAGGGACTTGTGACCATCATCTTCCTGAATTTTGATTTTGCTCTTCTCTCAGCCACCAAGCCTTTTCTAATTTTGTGTGTTTTATTCTATATTTCAGTTATTTTCTATTTCCCTTCTTGTGAATGTGTAATATAAGCAAACCCTATTTCAAAATTTCTGAGCAGAGACCTAAGCTCTTTGGAAAAAATAGCTGTTATACATTATCAATAAATGAGTTTATTGAAAGTGGAATTAGATTGAGGTACTTGATATTCCTTGGCATTACTTTAATTTTGGCCTTTTTCCTAGCTAATAACTTGATTATTGTTTTAATAATAAATTAGAAACCATATCATCTGCAAGTATCAGCATCTGACACTGCCATATTGCTAATTACACTTGATTTCTTAAAGCACCTTCCACTGTATTCCTCTCGTCTGGTTTTCCCACCCTCTAATCACTCTACTACTACTTCAGGTACCACCTCCCCCTTTTTCCCTCTAGATCTTAGTATTCCCCAAGGATTTGTTCCCAGTCCTCTGTTCTCTATTTTGTGGGGGTGGGGGGGGGTGGGGGGAACCTTCCTCTTCTTCCCTTCTAGGTTCTTTGGCTGGTCTAATAATTAAATTGACACAAAACAGATTAACAAGAGAAAAACTTAATTTTGTATGTATGGAAGCCCATAAAAATATGAACAAAGAAGTGACCAAAGTAGCCAGCTTTTATACATTTCATACAAGAAAACAAATTTGTGGAAGACTGATGAGAACAAAGGAGTTTGGGTTTGGGGTAGCAAACTAATGAAAAAGTAACAAAGTTCGTTTATATAGCTTTCTCGACCCTAAATTTCCTATGTTTGGTGGTGAGGGATGCCTTTTACCCTCCTGGTACAGGAAGGGTACTTTTCATATGGAAGATTTATCTCCTGCTTTCAGAGGGACAAAGGAAGTTCAGGTGTCCTTCTTGCACCAGCCGTTTCTTAAGTAACTTTAATCCAAAATAATCAATAAGCTAAAGTGGCATATTTTACTCCCCTTCACTATCCAAACTTTTCTACTAGAGAATTCTTCTGCATTCATGACATTTGCTACCTATTTATTAGTCAATTATTAATTAAATCTCTCAAGCTCTGACTTCTCTCCCAAATTCCAGTCACATCTTCTTAAGCTGCCTGCATAACATCTCCAATTATATGTCTTGCTAGCATCATGTAAATAATCCAATTTCATGACATTTTCCCCAAAATCAATATCAATCCCTGGTTTCCTTTTCTTTTTTAATAGAGGTAAACCATTCACCTATAGATGACTCAAAATCTTGGAATCACCCGTGGCTTCTCTTTCCCGCTCATTATATTTAATCCTCACCAAGTACTGTTGATTCTTCCTTGCTCCTCTTCCTAATATTCATAACTTGCTTCCCCTGTTTCCAGTTTCCAGATAGGGCCACATATTATTTCAACTCTTCCATTTCTCACCTACACTGCACATGCCTACTAGAAAAATCTTGCTAAAATATTACTTTCATCATGAAATACCCATGATCAAAAAAAATCACTAAAGATTTTTTAAGATACTGTTGCCTTAAAAAATAAAGTTCAGATTCCACATTCAGGTCCTCCACAATCTATTTCCAACCCAAGATTATTATTTTGGGACTGTCTGTAAGAAGTAGCATGGGGAAGTAGAAAGAGAACTAGACTCTAAGTAAGAGTTAAAATTCCAGTTTCTGGTACCTGCTAGTTGTGTGATCTTGAGCAAGTCACTTAACCTCTATGAATCTGAATTTCCTTATCTAGAATATAAAGATAAGTAATAGTATTTTCATACAGCTGGGGTAAATACAAATTAGGTAAACAAATAATATGCTTGACACACGGGAGGCATTCAAAGCCATTTGAATCTGAATATAAGGTCTTTTCTATCACTGAAGTTCAATGATTCTCTTCCCCAATCAGTCTCTCCGCTCCAGTTCAACTCCCATATTCACCTCTCCCAAATAGGAATTCTTGCATTTTCTTGTGTCCCTCTTCAACACCTACACAAATATTAGCAACCTTCAAGTTCTTTTCAAAACCTACCTATTCTGTAACGTCCATAACAAACCTGAGCTATACAGTCACTGCCTCTTTAAGCACTCAGGTCTCTTAATTTATTAGCTGTTTTGTATCATGAACTTTGCATGTACTCAGAATATATCATCCTGGCAATATTACATGCTCCTTGAGGGCCACTATTCTGCATTGTTCCTCTTTGTACCTCTCAGTATTTATTCAATCATTTATGGAAAGTCCTCTTTGATGAGGACTGGATTATACTGAGTTCTAAAGGATGAGTAGAAGTTGACGAGGCAAAGAGAGGGAGGGAAAGCTTCAGGCAGAAGGAATAGCTTGTGTTAAGGTCCTGAGGCAGAAACAGTTTGACCATTAAAGTAACAGAAAAAAGAGATGAGGTAGAGAAACAGTAAGAGACCGGACTGAAACACAGTAATGTGGGAGAGAACGGGAAGCAGTTGCTTCCCCTCAGCATATTCTACCAAAGTGCCATTTTTTAAGGTACTAATAATATATTAAATTACAGCTGTTAATACTACAATGAAAAGACTTTAAAGATAGCAATATGAAAGCTGCTAGGGTGACAAAAAGAGTAGTTAAATGGTGGTGCTTTTTTGAAGTGTAGCTTTTCTATCAACCAATGGCCAGCCTCCCTTGGTCCACTCCCTCCCTAATCCTCTCCCCATCTCAGCTGACATTTAAATCCTTCTAGGCTAGGATTCAGATCAAGCTGAGCTCTCTCAGACTATGAGAAACAAGTTAGAGTTTTATGTAAGGGAGTGTATGATCTTGCTTGCATTCTAATAAGATCATCCTCTGCCATGTGAATCATGCTTTATAGGAGAGAGCAGTTAGAAGAAAGTGGGAGACTCCAAACTGTTTTCTTCTGAGTTTTAGCCAAGAGTTTCCATGGAGACTTAAGCTCAAAAAGATGATATGGATACTAGAGCTAGTTGTAAACCAAAAGGCAACAGAATATCCCAGAAACAGCTTAGCACATATTACCATATTAGGCCCACCCCAGCCATGTGCCAAATGTGGTTCTGTATTGGAGTTTATGACATTATAGAGCGCTATAACACAGACACGAAGAAGTGATATTTTCTTCTCTCCACTTAAGTCACTGGAAGTCTTCCTTCCATAGGTTTCCCCTTATCTAACTCTTCAGCTATTGCAATGTGAACTGTCTCCAAACCATCTGAGGTTGTAACTTCCCTATGCTCTGTCTCAGGACAAATACAGACCTTTCTGGGAAAGTCTGAGGAAAGCTCATGAGATATTTGTATGTTTTATTTAATTTTTCAAGTGAAAAACAATAGACATTTCCCTGTTTAAAAAGGAAAAAACCCAATTTGTTGACTCTTACATACAAATAATTCAAACCAGCTGACCTTCAAAATGTCAAACTTCACATGTGGTCAAGCCTCAGACAGACTCTAAGTTTGGAAAAATAAAATAATTTAAATAATGAACTGGTAAAGCAAATAAAGTAAAATATTTGGATAATGATTCAGTTGAGTAACCACTAGTGACCCCAAACCGCCACTTGTTATGGAGAGATATCTTGTTAAGATTTTTAACTTGGGAGAGTTCAGAAACAACCCAATTATGGTGGGTGTCTTTCCAAACTGACCAGAGGCTAGAAGCAAGATGAGAAGAAGTACCTGATCCACTCAAGATTGAAACTCTGAGGTCTCTGGGAATACTAGAAACAAGTCTATCACACACTCAATTCATTTACTCCTGGCTTGAATAATCATTTTTTCAGATTAGGGACTAAAACCTTTGTAGGACTGAAAAATTATGGACTCCCCCCTCCCTATACATCTTCCACCATGTAATTCAAAATAAAACCAATGCCAACCCGTAAAGGAAAAAAAAAGTGTAAGAAAGCTGAACAAATTTCTGATTTCCCCCATGGCGGCCACTTTTACACTTTCAAAAAATATATTCTTAGTTTTTAAAATCTTGTGCACCTATTTTCACTAGCACCCAAAGCATATGTTTAGTTTGCCTTTGAGGTAATCAGCACTGTCTGGATCCCCATAGCTACATTGTTTGTGTTTCTTATCATTAAAACTCCCTGACTTTTATGACGTAACTACTGTGGAAACTCTTTTTTTTTTTTTTTTGCATAAAAAAAAAGCCACCAAAATGGAGAGGCTATATTTATTTCCCTGATTCAGAGCAGTTTAAAACATGGAGATAACTGTAAGGAACATAAGATCACTGAAAAATAATTAGTTGTATTCATTCATCCATCCATTCTACTCATTTAACTAACAAAAATTTACCTACTGCTTACTACTATGTGCCAGGCACCAGAGTTACAAAGACTAACAACAACAAAAAAATTCATTCTTTCAAACAATATATAATTTGTAGGGGAATTATGGACGATTCTATTTTTAATTTCTGTTTTTGTTGTTTATTTTACTTGTGATCTCAAGTTCAGAGGGTAGAATTAATTATACTCAGTTCATGACACATTATCATCAAGGATCTTTGCAAAGCCCCTCTCTTATTCCATTTATTTTTTAATTTCTCTTTATACCCGTACTATATTAAAGTCCCCCATCCTGAACACAGACAACCACTTAAATTTGTTTTATATATTTTTCTTTGCACATGCTTTTATAAATATGTATTATCCTGTGAGCATGTATTTTTAATTCACATAAATGGTATTGTTATATCACTATTTCTTTCACAATGTTTTTATGATCCATCCATGTTGCTATGTGTAACAACAAACTGGTTGCTTTTAATTGTTGCATAATACTCTTTGTACTTATTTTACCTGTGCACCCTTCCAATAATGAACACCCAAATCACTCCAACTTTCTCCACCACAAAAACAGCTGCAGTGAATACCCTAGTACATGCCCCTTTATGGATCCACATGAGAATTTCAACGGGAGTAAAAACACGAGTGGAATTTCAAAATAAGAGAGGAAGAATACTTTTCATTTGCTCTCCAGAACATCTATCCCAGTCTACAGTCCCACTAGCACTGCACAAGGGTTCCTGTGTCCCTCACGTGCCAACACTTGGCTTTGTTAAACTTTCTAACTTTGCCAGTCTAGTATGTAGAAAGTAATAGCTCATTGTTTTTACAATGTGTGTCTTCAAATTTACTAATGATTTTGAGCATATGTTTATTAGCTTTTAGGTTTTTCTCCTAAGTAGATTTTCTGTACCTTCACCTATTTTTCTCTTCTTGTTGATTCCAGGAGTATACCCAAAATATTGATCTTCTACTGATTACAGACTTTGCCCATATATTTTCTCCTTCTATTATCTTTCAATTTTGGCCCTGGAGGGTTCATTGCACAAAAATCCTTAATTTTAATTTATCAGTGTTTCCTTTATGGGTTATGTTTAAAATTTGTTGAGAAGTCACTTATTGAGCCCTTAGATCACACAGATATTCACTTAAACTTTCTTCTATTAATCTAATAGACTTATCTTTCACATATAGGCCCATAGATTTGTGGTGCCACCTTATCACATATAAGTAACACATACACATGGGTCTTTCCTTGAGATCTCTATTCTGCTCCATTGAGCTGTTTATATGACACTGCATCATTATTTATGCAATAAATAAAACAACTTTGCTACTGTCTTTCCTTTTTTCTCTCTTCTGTTAGCTCAAAGGACCCCCTAAACCCCTATCCCCTAAAGCTTAATATTTCCAACAGAAGGAAGACAACCATCCTAGTTCTGTTTAATCAAGTCCTACCCCTAATCAGCAACACAGAAAATATTTTAGTCCCCAGAAATATAGTCCCATTTAATGCAGTTATCTCTTAATGTATTTATTAGATACATATTTTGGGGGACAACCCCATGTGGGCATGTTCTTTGTTTAGAGATCAAAAACATTTTTGATACAAATGATCATTTTTTAAGATAATAAATTTATATATTAATTCCTAAGTCATGTGATAGTAACACCACTGTGTTGAATTGTGAATATATTCTAGATTTCACTAAACAACCAAAAAAAAAAAATCTGTGAATTTTGTTTCTTACGAAGCCTCCAGTGACTTCCACTGTACTATATAATTTTGTAATAATTTGTACAAATCAATTGAGAATGATAATAAACTACATTAATAAACTATAAACTTAAGGTTTATTGTGCCTTCCATCAATCAGTAGCTATAGTAATAACCCTTGCCAAGAAAGCCCTCAACAACGTAGTAACACAAAATTGACAGTGTTTGTAATTTTCTTCATTTAGAGCCATATAACCATGATTACATGTCAAAATTACCTTAATTGATAAGCAATCTTCCATCTAGATCAACTGCAAGTCACAACTTTGACACAAAGAAAGAAATATCTTTCAGAAGAAAGCTAATTTCAGAATATCCCTCCAATGTATCACCATCTGATAATGTTCAAAGAATTTCCTGTTCACAAATGTCTTTGTTTCTGAAGGTAAATTCTTTTTTTTTTTTTTTGGGGTACACGGGCCTCTCACTGTTGTGGCCTCTCCCATTGCGGAGCACAGGCTCTAGACACGCAGTCTCAGCGGCCATGGCTCACGGGCCTAGCCGCTCCGCGGCATGTGGTATCTTCCCGGACTGGGGCACAAACCCACGTCCCCTGCATCGGCAGGCGGACTCTCAACCACTGCGCCACCAGGGAAACCCAAGGTAAATTCTTATGTATAGTAAAGATACTGCCTCCAAAGTAAAATACCCAGGCCTACAAAACTTTAAAAAGCATCTGCTCTATAAATAGTACTTCTGAACTAGATGGTCTTGATCACATCTTAGTAATAACAAAAGGTAAACTTCAAATTTGCCTTACCAAATGTGAACAAGTTCTAAAAACAAGAATGTAGCATTTTGCCAAGGGTAAAAATAAGGGCCTTGTGTTTTTCATTGGAATTTTTCAGAAGGATATTTGGGTAATGTCTTTAACCTTCCTTTCTATGTTTCTGTATTTTGCAAATTTCCTCTAATGAGCAAAATAAACAAAAAATGAAATAATTTCTTTAAAAAAACTGTATTCATCCTCATCATCTTCCATATCCCCACCACCAACACTACCAAACATATACATAGTGACAAAAGAGATGTTCAAAGTCTATAGGAGCTTGAGTGAGCAAAGAGAATGATTTGAAATCCCAAATAAAATATCTTTAATGTGATATTTTGAAAGCCTGAAGCAACTTTATAGACAAAAAATTACCTAGTGATCACAGAAAGAGATCATGAAAAATTCCGAATTACATTAAGCCCAGTAATTCAACTTTAGGTACCAGTATACTCATTATAAAGTAAATAAAAATCTTATTGCCTTGTTCCCTTTTACTGTTAATAAATATCTCTCCAGCTACAAACACTAACTGAAGATTGACTACAGATGTACTATTTTGGAAGCAGGGAACTGATGCTAGATAAAGATAACATCAAACCTTTATTAATGGGAAAATTTAATACTATTAGTTTTGTTATTCTGGTGTTCATTATAGCATATGAAGTATTAGATATATCTTCTTTGACTGCATGACAACTATATGAAGGCTGAACTATGAAAATAAAGTTCTAATTTTATCCTCAACTTGATTTCCTAAATTGATTTCTTTTTCACTTTGTTTGGGTGACTGCTTTTCATGAAATTTAATTAGATTTAACAGAGAAACTACAACAGTTGCTGATATAATGTTCACCTATCTGGCTGAATAAGTATGTATTTTGCTGCATAATTACCAAGTAGAAAACTACTGTAAGATCACACTAACTGCTCAAAGAAAAGAATCAACAGCCACCTCTTTCTTAAGGTTTTTGCTCTTCTTTATTCTTGACTATTTCTCTGTATTTCTATTAGAAAAAGGGATTAGAAAGAGAAGTATTTATAGAAAAACATATGCATATATAATTTATTCAGTTAGTCCTCTCATATAGAGGGATTTGAGACCTAGTTCATGTGTTTCAAGAGCTATAAGAGTACAAGTGAGTAGGTATACGGGTAGATTATTCAACAGAGAATAGTTCAGACAACAGTAGAGGTTGGAACCATGTTGGGCTTCTGGCACTCGGTTCACCTAAACAAATTGTTGGATCTGGTGGATTTCTTAAAAAATCAGAAGAGTTCAGATTCAGAAAACTTGAGATCTGAAAGGAATCTTATAATTAATTCACCTTAGAAAAAAAGGCTAACCAATACTGGTTTTAGAAATAGAGTGGAACTAAGAAAGATTGTTTTTCCCCCATAAAAGGTAAAATCAAGTTGCCAAGTCTTAGTCCGCGTTTCCATTAAAACTCTTCATTTATCCCACCCTTCTACTCCGTTCCCTACCACAGCACCAGTTCAGGCATCCTTATCTCACATGAGATTTACCATAACAATCTCTAGTATAGACTCCTTAATTCTGGTCTCTCATCCTACAACTAGAACCCAGCTATGTTACTCCTGTATTTTCCACATCAATTTAGAGATCTCAAGGAAAATGACCATGTCTTACATTTCTCCTGTCCCCAACAAAGGCAAGTACAATAGCTAATAATAGTTAATAAACATTAACTAATTAAGTGTTCACTCTGTGCCAGGCACTATACTAAATGCTTTACACGTATTAACTCATTTAATCCTTATGACAACCCAGTGAGGTTACTATTATAATTCCCATTTCACAGGCAAGACTTACAAAAGGCCACATGGCTAGTAAATGATGGCGGTAAGGCCAGGGATTTATAGCCAAGCTATCTGATACCAGAGCCTGTATTCCACTATCTTTCCTGGGGTCTGTGGGGGGCTTGTGAGGAGGAGAACTGCGTATTAATTTCTCAATAAGAACCTAGCATGGGTAGCTAGGAATATATTCAAAACTGAATATACTTTAAAAAGACAACTTTTAAGCGTGGCTGAGCTGTGTTTTGTACATACTGCCATCTCCCTGTTTGTAGTTGGCAACATAATCATTTCTCACACCTGAAGTAAGAAACTGTTTGTACCCTCATAAAAACAAATTTGACAGTTTCTGCTAGCTGTGAAAGGCTAAAAATAGCCCCTTAAAATATCAACATCAAATCCCTGGAATCTATGAATGTCACCTTATTTGAAAAAAGGGTTTTTGCAGATGTAACTTACGATTTGAGATGAGATCATCTTGGAGTATCAGGGTGGGCCCTAAATCCAGTGAGAAGTGAATAAGAGACACACAGAGAACAGACAGAAAAGGAGGAGGCAATGTTACCATAGAGGCAAAGACTGGAGAGATGCACACAAACCAAGGAACACCTAGAGCCACCAGAAGCTGGCAGAGGCAATGGAAAGAACATCCCCTAGGGCTTTAAAATGGAGCCAGTCCTGCCATCACCTTGATTTTGGACTTCTGGGCTCCAGTACTGTAAGGGAATAAATTTCTCTTGTCTTATGCCACTACCTTTGTCGTATTTTATTACTGCAGTCACAGGAAGCTAATACACTATCCATCTGCTATCTGCAACAGAATGCAAGCTCCTTGAACAGGAACTGTGTTTTGTGTATCTTTATAGTCTTTACTTTTTCAGTCTAGTGTACTACCTAAGAAGCATGGGTGCAATGGCAATAATTTTGGGAAGTAAGAGTGGAAATGGAAAATAGCAGGCAGAATTACTACATAAAAATTGTGACCTTGGCACTTAATCTATTCATTCAGTAACCATACACTGGGGACCTACTATGTGCCAGACAATGAATTGGGTAATCAGGCAGTCAACTATGAAGACATGAACATAATCCTTGCCCACATTTCATTTTACGTGACTTATCATATTATCCTATAATTAATACTCTAACAGTGGAAGAACAGTATTCACTATAAATTTACAGGAGGGACAGCTCCATGATGGTGGAATCTGGGAAGCACGTCGCTTAACTTCTTTGAGACTTCATTATAAAACAAACAATAAATAACAGAGGTGATACAAACACGTCCTGCTTTAGAGAACTGTTGTGTTCTCATTTAAAATAGGTTCTTTGTAATAATAATATTGTACATACTTCTTATAAAATGTTTATGTGTACCTAGCGTTGTACTGTGCATTGTATACAAATTATCTCATTTAACTCTTACAACCTAATGATTATTTATATATATATTATATATTAATTACTTATATATATATAAATATATTATTATTATTTCACCAATTTTACAAATGGAGAAACAGATTTAGGGATGATAAATATTACACCCAAATCCACATAGCTAGTAAAAAGCAGAACCATCATTTGAACCAGGCTTAATTCCATAGCCTGAAGTTTTAACCACTACATCATACTTGTTACAAATGTTAAAACTGCAAATATTGTTAGATAAAGCCTTCAATGAGAACTTGCTCAATAAACATGTACCCTTGAGCAGGCATAAGAAATAAAGGAAAAAAGGCTACAGTCTCAAAGAAACGATTTTTCCATCAGCAAGATCTCAAAAAAAATAAATAAATAAAAACAGAGATGTAGGGTAGTACCAACAGAAGTGGGCAAAAAAACCACACTTCCAGTCTGTTATTGTTTTGCCACAGTTGCTTTTTGACTAACCAGTGGACTGTTCTGTGATTTTAAAATAATCAACTTATTTCAGCTTCTGTTTGTCTAATAGTAATCTGATAAAATTCAAAATTTTTTCTTTACAGGGATACTCTGAGAAATACACAGTATTAAAGAATGTGGTAACTTTAAGATGTTACCTAATTCATTCAAAGCATCATAAAAGTCCTGAAAATTGCAATGCACAGAAATTGGTTTGTGATAAATCCAATTACAATTTTGATGCTATTTTTGCTGATTTTGTATTTGCACATTTGTCTATTTGCTAAAATTTATTTGTAATCCCAAAGTCAATACTCAGGGTGCTCTTGTGTTCATTTGCAGACATGTGCATAATGGCAAAAAATTAGATGTCCCACTGGCACGTTCCCAACTGAGGTCAAAGAACGTGATGGTCTGCCTCCTTGTTTCAGCTCTCAAACTATAAACAACTATGCTTTTCTCAGTCTTCTTTGTGCCATTTTTTCCACATTCTTGTGCTTTTTGTTGGTGATACCATTATTTAACATGACCTCCAAGCATGATGCTCAAGTGCTCTCCGGTGTACCTAAGTGCAAGAAAGCTGTGATGTGCCTTGCAGAGGAACTACATGTAGCAGAAAAGCTTCCATCAGGCAGTGAGTTCTGGTTTGTTGGTCTTGAGTTCAATGTTAATAAATCAGTAATACAGTACCTCAAGAGAAAGGCCACTCTGGACAGTGCTAAAATAATATCAATATTGTGTGGTGAAGCTCTGGAAAAGATGGAAAAGTGAGTAAATTTGCGGATTCATGAGATGACGACCAATTTTTTAAAAGTGTAGGTTTTCTTTCATCTTGACCAATACATGTTTCAAAATATTTTTTAGAGAAAAAAGGCTTAGCCCCCATCAGAAGCTCTGGTAAAGAGATAAAAGGTCATAAAAAATGAAAATGTATACTGATCTGAATAGTGTAATGTAAATCTCTCTTTCAACTGCTACAGAATATACCCACAGAGAAACAGAGACACTGTCTTGTAAGGAATCTGGGGCAGGGAGAAGAGAGATGGATGTAAAGTTGCCAAGTTATAAGATGTTTAAATTAATCACACACAAAATAACAATAAAAACAGATCAAAGAGCTAGGTGCAAGGGGGAAGCTCTATGGAATTAGTTTTCTCTATGAACTCAATAGATTTCCTAACACAAGACAAACGGATTTCATAGAGACAAACAGATTACTGGCTCAGTTTTTAGGGTAAAGTCACTGAATGTCTGCTCCCTTAAAGCAAAGGAAATAGACTGCATTTCTTCTTGATAAGAAGGAATAAAAGAAAGTCAAGAATCAGAAGAAAAGAGTTTTTAAGCACCTAGAAACAGATGTGGCATTCTAATGTCAATGTTGCCAGTAACTAACCAATCAGAGGCCAAGATAAAAGTTATGTTATATAAAATTCACTATGCATTCTAGGTAAGTTTATAATCCTAACAAGCAGTCAACTAGTGAAAAGTAAGTTGTGCTTACAGTTCTATTCCATTCCATTTTAATCCAAAGTATATTTCATTTAGCTATTTACCTCTAATAAAACAAATACTGTGGTATTTTTAATAGTTAATCATTTAAGGGGGAAAAAAATCTAAGTCTAGAGTCTGGATTATGTGGTTAATCTCTTGAATTACTTGCTGTAAAGAAACCATGAAGAACAGTTGCCAAAAGACTAGAGTTGGGAATTACTCTGTCAGGTAACCTTAAGGTAAGTCACTCAAATTCTCTGGGACTTGTTTCCACTCAACAAATAGTTTGTATACAATATTTTCTGGCTCCTACTAAATGCTAGACAATGTGCTAAACAATGGGTCTTGTCACGAAAGTACTTACAGCATCATGTAGTAGTTTAAACAGTATGTCAAATTTATCTTCCAGCTCAAAACTGAAAATTAATTAAAATTTGTTTATCTATATTCCAAAATAAGGCAAGCTTCTGGAGCTCTGGCAGTAGGGACACTGGACAGATTGTTAAGCTTCCATGGGATGTGCCTAAAATGGATTCTGTCCCTGTGGCAGGAAAAACACATTCCATTCTTCTAAAACCTGACATCACTTCACATTATCTATACATACAAATAAAACATCTCAGTTTGTTTTTCAGAACTTTTCACAATGAACCCCAGCATAACCATTTTGCACTACTATTTCCCAACGCAAGCCCAATGCCTCAGTCATACTGGTCTACTCACTGTCTCTACAATGGATCATGCATATCCCCACCTCTACTTTTTCCTCATACCATTTCTCTAACATGAAATGACTTTCCTAGCCTTCATCTATCAAATGTCTACCCATTTTGCAAATGCCTACTAGCTCATTCATGCATTCAAAATTTAGTGTGTTCTAACAAAAAAACAAACAACCCAATCCAAAAATGGACAGAAGACCTAAATAGACATTTCTCCAAAGAAGATATACAGATTGTCAACAAACACATGGAAGAATGCTCAACATCATTAATCATCAGAGAAATGCAAATCAAAACTACAATGAGATATCATCTCACACCAGTCAGAATGGCCATCATGAAAAAATCTAGAAACAATAAATGCTGGAGAGGGTGTGGAGAAAAGGGAACACTCTTGCACTGCTGGTGCGAATGTGAACTGGTACAGCCACTATGGAGAACAGTATGGAGGTTCCTTAAAAAACTACAAATAGAACTACCATATGACCCAGCAATCCCACTACTGGGCATATACCCTGAGAAAACCATAATTCAAAAAGAGTCATGTACCAAAATGTTCATTGCAGCTCTATTTACAATAGCCAGGACATGGAAGCAACCTAAGTGTCCATCAACAGATGAATGGATAAAGAAGATGTGGCACATATATACAATGGAATATTACTCAGCCATAAAAAGAAACAAAATTGAGTTATTTGTAGTGAGGTGGATGGACCTAGAGTCTGTCATACAGAGTGAAGTAAGTCAGAAAGAGAAAGACAAATATCATATGCTAACACATATATATGGAATCTAAGGGGAAAAAAATGTCATGAAGAACCTAGGGGTAAGATGGGAATAAAGACACAGACCTACTAGAGCATGGACTTGAGGATATGGGGAGGGGGAAGGGTAAGCTGTGACAAAGTGAGAGAGTGGCATGGACATATACACACTACCAAATGTAAAATAGATAGCTAGTGGGAAGCAGCTGCATAGCACAGGGAGATCAGCTCGGTGCTGTGTGGCCACCTAGAGGGGTGGGATAGGGAGGGTGGGAGGGAGGGAGATGCAAGAGGGAAGAGATATGGGAACATACGTATATATATAACTGATTCACTTTGTTATAAAGCAGAAACTAACACACCATTGTAAAGCAATTATACTCTAATAAAGATGTTAAAAAAAAATTTAGTGTGTTCAACATGTAAGCTCTGAAAACATAACAGAAAATAAAACAAAGTCCCTTACATTTAAAGGCGAGGTGACAGACACTAAATCACTAAATGGGTAAACAAGTATATATATATATATATATTTAGAGAGAGAGAGAGAGAGGAAGAGAGAGAGAGGGAGACATAAAGCAGTAAGGGAGCTGGAGAGTGCCGTAGCGAGAGTGGGGATTGGTACTCTATATAGGTGGCCAGGAGAAATCTCTTTAACATTTGAACATAGGCCTGAAAAAACTGAGAGACAAGCCACACAGGCATCTGAGAGAAGAAATTTCTAAGGAAAAGAATAGCTAATGAAACAGCCCTTACATAAGAGCATGCTCTGTATTTTCAAGCAAAAGCAAGGAGAACAGTGACGGTAACAAATGGGAGAATAGTAAGAGAAAGGTCATATGGTGACCAAGCAGAAGGGGGTGGGGTGGAGGGTGGATGTCAGACCCCAGAGCCTGGTAGGCCACTCTACGAACTGTGACATTACTCTAAGAGACAGGGGAAGCCACTGGGAGATTTTGAGCAGAAGAATCACATGGTCTGACTTAGGTTTAAAGGATCCATGTTTGTATGAAACATGGCCAATGAAAGTAAAGGATAAAGGGAGAAAAAGAAGTGTTGTTGGTTTGAGGAGAGAAGAGAAAGTGAGAGTAGGAGAGTGAATGGACAAGAAAAACAGAAAGATTTCTGGGCATCACCAAAACCTGTTTCAGCTTAATAATCATGATATTAAAGTGAAACTAGTTACCAATGTGGTGAGTTTTTCTCCAGCCACATAAAGCTGCTTGGGAGCAGTTTTGAAGCAGGCTGCACCCAGGCAACTCCACTCTCTACAAAACCCTCCCTGACCATTCCAGATTTCAATCACCTCCTCCATTTCATCAGTTCCACAGATATTTCTCTAAAGACACATAGACTGCTTTCCACTCATGTAGAAAACAGGAAATTGCACGCATCACAACTATTGAGCTCATATGCCTCAAGGAGAGAGCCTACATACCGCAAACTACAGAGCCCACGCACTCTGGAGCTGGCGTGCCACAACTAGAGAAGAGAAAACCCACACACCACACTAGAGAGAAGCCTGGGAGCCGCAACTGGAAAGTAGCCTGAGCGCTGCAACAAAGAGACCGTACACCACAATGAAAGATCCCGCATGCCTCCAAGAAGATTCCATGTGCCACAACTAAGACACAAAACAGCCCAAAAACTTAAGAAAATAAATAAATAAAATACATATTAAAAAAAGTAAATTGCATCTTTCATCAACTGCATCTTTTAACTTTATCTTGTCCTCCCAATCAGATTTTAATTTCTTCAAAAAACAGAACAATATGTTACCACATATTCCTAAATACAGGATAAACTCATATGTAAGGCAAGGCTATTTTTTTAAATGAATGTTAAAAGTGACAAAAATAAAATTTACTGTATAAAATATTTTTTTGTTCCCTTGGGCTTCAGCAGACTAGAATAGCCCCTTTCCCTTTAACTTTCTGCCTTCTTTAGAACCAATTATATAATTTAAACAGCTGTTTTTTCATAGTAACTGTTTTGTAATAGAACTTTTTTAGCAATAGCTCTCTAAAAGAGCCAAAATAAGACATATTAAAATAGAAAATGTTAATGTATTCCAGAACATGGGCAGGAGATTATGTTGCTGCCAATCATTTCCCGGAGAGATCTATAAGGAAGCTTAGGCCAATGAGAGTTTTATTTCTAAGCCACAGCCCAGCCTCTGTGTTGGATCACTGGAGCACAGAAAGATTTAATTCAATTTGATAAATTTGTCATTGAGCACCTATTATGTGCAAGGCTGTGCTAGATCTATAGAGTAAATAATGAAGATAAGAAAAGTCTTATACTCAAGGGCCTTATTAAACAAGAAAGTATATATAAGAAAGAGTAGATGATATCTCATTGTATTTTTGATTTGCACTTCTCTAATGATTAATGATGTTGAGCATTCTTTCATGTGTTTGTTGGCAATCTGTATATCTTTTTAGGAGAAATGTCTATTTAGGTCTTCTGCCCATTTTTGGATTGGGTTGTTTGTTTTTTTGCTATTGAGCTGCATGAGCTGCTTGTAAATTTTGGAGATTAATTCTTTGTCAGTTGCTTCATTTGCAAATATTTTCTCCCATTCTGAGGGTTGTCTTTTGGTCTTGTTTAGGGTTTCCTTTGCTGTGCAAAAGCTTTTAAGTTTCATTAGGTCCCCTTTGTTTATTTTTGTTTTTATTTCCATTTCTCTAGGAGGTGGGTCAAAAAGGATCTTGCTGTGATTTATGTCATAGAGTGTTCTGCCTATGTTTTCCTCTAAGAGTTTGATAGTGTCTGGCCTTACATTTAGGCCTTTAATCCATTTTGAGCTTATTTTTGTGTATGGTGTTAGGGAGTGTTGTAATTTCATACTTTTACATGTACTTGTCCAGTTTTCCCAGCACCACTTAAGGAAGAGGCTGTCTTTTCTCCACTGTATATTCTTGCCTCCTTTGTCAAAGATAAGGTGACCATATGTGCGTGGGTTTATCTCTGGGCTTTCTATCCTGTTCCATTGAGCTATATTTCTGTTTTTGTGCCAGTACCATACTGTATTGATTACTGTAGCTTTGTAGTATAGTCTGAAGTCAGGGAGCCTGAATGGCCATCATCAAAAAATCTAGAAACAATAAATGCTGGAGAGGGTGTGGAGAAAAGGGAACCCTCTTGCACTGTTGGTGGGAATGTAAATTGATACAGCCACTATGGAGAACAGTATGGAGGTTCCTTAAAAAACTACAAATAGAACCACCATATGACCCAGCAATCCCACTAATGGGCATATATCCTGAGAAAACCATAATTCAAAAAGAGTCATGTACCAAAATGTTCATTGCAGCTCTATTTACAATAGCCAGGACATGGAAGCAACCTAAGTGTCCATCAACAGATGAATGGATAAAGAAGACGTGGCACATATATACAATGGAATATTACTCAGCCATAAAAAGAAAAAAAATTGAGTTATTTGTAGTGAGGTGGATGGACCTAGAGTCTGTCATACAGAGTGAAGTAAGTCAGAAAGAGAAAAACAAATACCATATGCTAACAGACATATATGGAATCTAAGAAAAAAAGTAAAAATAATAATAAAAAAAAAAGGTCATGAAGAACCTAGGTGTAAGACGGGAATAAAGACACAGACCTACTAGAGCATGGACTTGAGGATATGGGGAGGGGGAAGGCTAAGCTGTGACAAATGAGAGAGTGGCATAAACATATATACACTACCAAACGTAAAATAGATAGCTAGTGGAAAGTAGCCTCATAGCACAGGGAGATCAGCTAGGTGGTTTGTGACCATCTAGAGGGGTGGGATAGGGAGGGTGGGAGGGAGGGAGATGCAAGAGAGAAGAGATATGGGAACATACGTATATATATAACTGATTCACTTTGTTATAAAGCAGAAACTAACACACCATTGTAAAGCAATTATACTCCAATAAAGATGTTAAAAAAAAAAAAAGAGTAGAATGATGCCTGTTAAGGAAGCACAAAGGACTTAAAGGAAAGGAGTAACATCCTTCTTCCCTACAAGTATTCTCCATGATAGCCAGGTATGGAGTAAATTAAAATGCGATAGAGGAGTCAAAACGTCTTCATATTGTACTGATTAAAAGCATGGGGTTTGAAGTTAGACAGCAAAGAGTTACAATCCTGGCTATACTTCTTTGCAGCTCTTTGACCTTGGACAAATTATTTAAATTCTCTGAGCCTTAGTTCACAATAGGGATAATAGTTGTGGTAGGAATCATTACAGTTAACTAATATTCAGTTTTCTAGTTCTGCATACATTGGACGATTATACCTTTTTGTCCCCATATTGATCTCTTTGACCTCAAGATTTGCCACCCAACAACTTACCAGTAAAAATTTAGGCTGTAAGATTGCCTAGCACTGTAATTGGTGCTTAAATAGAGAAAATTACAAGAAGCACTGAGTAGGGCATGGGACTTCCCCGGTGGGCCAGTGGTTAAGACTCCATGCTTCCAATGTTGGGGGCCTAGGTTCGATCCCTGGTCAGGGAACTAAGATCCCACAAGCTACGTGGTGCAGCCAAAAAACAAAGAAGAAGCACTGTGTAGGGAGGAACTGACTTCCTGGAAAAGTTGGGCAAGGCTTCACAGAAGAGGTGCTTTTAAAGCTGAGTCTTAAAGGATGAAGAGGGCTAGGGCATCTGAGCCATACACCAAAATACAGAGTCATAATCTTGTCTTCAAAAGACAAGCTGTTCAGGCATACAGAATGTCCTAAAGTTTTACACTGAGATTTGTTAAAAGCGAACATAGTTGTCCTCTTGGACATCAGCTTCAAAGCCCCGTCCCTTCTCTGTCACAGCCTGGTTCCTCTAAATAATCCATGGAACTGTCATTCATTGAAACTTTCAATCTTTCCTCTGAACGTATTTTCACCCTTTGCTACCCCTTCAGTTAACACGTTCCATAAGTTGTATAAAAGCACTCTTCCTTTTATTTTACTTGAGATTCCATTCATGGAAGAAGCTTCAATGATAGTCTTCTTATGCTACAGTCCTGGGATTCAATGACTAAGACCATGCTCATTTTGTTGATCTCTGGATGCTTTTATATATTGGTTATATTCCCTCTCCACCGCATATATCAGTTCCAATCTACATAATTGGGCCTTGAACGTCTCCATCACTACATTCTCCTCCTCTCTCTATTATTTTAGTCGACCTTTCTGATTCCATCATTTTGAAGTTTGGTATCCAAAAAAATTACACATGGTGCTCTAGGTAGAAGGGTATCATCTATTTTACCCAAGGATAAAATAGTGTTTTACAGAAAATTATCAATATACACCTTTTGCCACAGCAATGATATCAGGAAGCAGTATTACTTGGCTTCTATGACCATAGCCACACACACTGAAGTTCACAGATTTTCTTTCTTTCTGTCCGGATAGTACAGAAATTAAGCCTGCAGGCTCTGGAGTCAGACTACCTGAATTCACCATTTTCTAACTGTAATTTGAACAAATTATTTAACTTCTTTAAGCCTTGGTTTCCTTGCCTTTAAATGCAGATAATCATAGGATTGTTGTTAGAATAAAATGAAATAATACCTATAAAGCAATAAGCAAAGGGTCTGCTACATAGTAAGCCCCCAACAAGTACTAGCAATTACTATTGCTATTATTATTATTAGGCCCGTTCCTAAAATATTCCCCTTCAGGTTTATATCTCAATGTCCAGACAAACTTAGTTCAACCAATATCTTTGAAGAAGTCACTGTATGTTCTTCTCTCCAGATTAATTTTTAAAATATTAAATCTGAGTCTTTTTTCTGATCCATAGAAACTCTAACATACTTCCCTCTTAAGATAAATATTCACTTCTACTCATCAAGAGACACCATTAAGAAAATAAATAGACAAGCCATAGACTGGAAAAAAATATTCACAACATGTATATCTGACAACAGACCCATATTCAGAACAAATAAAGAGTCCTTAAAAAAATCCATGATAGGGACTTCCCTGGTGGCACAGTGGTTAAGACTGAGCTTGCAATGCAGGGGGCTCAGGTTCAATCCCTGGTCAGGGAACTAGATCCTACATACATGCTGCAACTAAGAGTTCGCATGCCATAACTAAGGAGTCGGTGAGCCACAACTAAGGAGCACACGTGTCACAACTAAGGAGTACATATACTGCAACTAAGGAGCCCGAGAGCTGCAACCAAGGAGCCCACCAGCTGCAACTAGAGATCACACATACTGCAACTAAGGAGCCCACCTGATGCAACTAACACCGGGTACAACCAAATAAATAAATAAATAAAATATTTTTCTAAAAAATCCATAATAAAAAGGCAAATAATCCTCCCTCAAAAAGTACAAGACACCTGGACACTTTACAAAAGAAAATCTACAAATGGCCAATAAACACATCAAGAAAACGATCATCATTAGTCACCAGAAAAGTTTAAATCGAAACCATGATGAGATTAAATGCAATATGGTATCCTGGATTGGATCCTAGAACAACAACAACAACAAAATGACAATAGTGGAAAAACTGAGGAAATCCAAATAAAATCTGTAGATCAATTAATAGTACTGTAACAGTGTAATCTCTTAATTTTTTATTGAAGTATAATTGACATAACATCGTATTTTAATCTCTTAGTTTTGATCAAGGTATCAGGGAGATGTAAGATGTTAACATTAAGGGATGCTAAGTGAAGCGTTTATAGGAACTTTCGAAGCCAAACTTACGGAAGTTTTGAAACTTCTATAAATCCAAACTTATTTGAAAATAAAAAGTTTTAAAAAATGAGGTACCACTCCACATCGACTAGAATTGATAAAATGAGAAAGAATTAATGTTGGAGCGAATGTGGAACAACCAGAAATCTTGTACATTATTGGTGGGAGTATAAAATGGTAGAAACTCTTTGGAAAATAGTTCAACGGTTTCTTAAAGCATGAAACATACATTTATCTACCATTTGACTCAAGAATTCCACTCCTAGATAGTAATATGAGAAAAATGAAAATGTATGTCTAAAATAAGCCTTCCAGAAGAATGTCCGTGGAAACTTTATTCATAGTAGCCAAAGACTGGAAAGAATCCAGATAGCCGTCAACAGGATAATGGATAAACAAACTGTAGTATATTCGTATAATGAAGTACTCAGCAGCAAAAGAAAGAGACAAATCACTGATACAAACAACAACATGGATGAATCTCAAAAACGTTATGCTGACTGAAAGGAGCCAGATGCAAAAAAGTACATGCTGCATAAGTCTATTTATATGGAGTCCTAAAAAGTCAAACTCAATCTATGGTGAGAGAAATCAGACCAGAGGTTGTTTGAGGGTGGGACAGTATGAGCAGTGACTGGCGAAGGGTATAAGGAAACTATCTTGGGGTGATGGAAATTGCTGGGTGCTGATACAGATGGGGTTACTTAAGGGTATGCATTTGTGAAAACTGATCAAACTTGCTCTCTTCAGATCTTTGTCCTTCACTCGGTGCAAATTATACCTCAATAAAACAATTTTTTAAATAACATAAGTATACATTATTCCTTCCTTTTGTTTCCTGTTCCTAAATAAAGTCCCTTCTTCAGTCTAAACAGACCCTTGTCACTCCAAATACCACGCAATGACTATATTTTAAAGGCCTTTGAATAGAATCCTTGCTATAGATTTCTGAAAGTCTTAATTGGATTATACCTACTTGTTCCCCTCAAAATAGCTGTCAACTTATCTTCACAATCAAGAGACTGAGGGACTACAATATTTCCACCCTTTGTATGTTATACTTTGGCATATTTTTCACGGACAATTTAATAATATACAAATAGCCCTCTTATCTGAAGTTATCCTAAGTGTTTTACAAACCTTCAAAACAGATTTTTAAACTATCTAATATTTCATAGGAGGAACATTTCAGGCACACTAAAGTGCAGCGACATCTGGCCTGCAACATGGCAGCTGTTTAACAGCCATGACACCTCACAAAAGTTTAGGACAGGAAGTGAAGAATTCTACAGCCAACTGAGGCGAAGACAAGGAAGGCTGCAGAAGCAGAAGGCTGCAAAGGCGTGGGCTGGAGCACAGCCAGCACGATGTGGTTAACACCTCTGTCGTAATGAAAAGCAAAAGTGTCGTTGGTGGTCAGAGCCTCATCTCACAGAAGGCACATCCCACAGCACAGTGACCTTTCCCTTCCATCAGGAGCACTGGTTTATTTCTAATACAACAAGAAAAATACTCCAACTAGCCATGTTCAAATCATTCCTTCCTGAGGTCTATTCCTTCCTGCAGGTACTGAACTACACAGGAGTTTAACTCTGCTGAAATGTAACAAGGTCTTTATCCTGATGTCAGAAGGTCAAGCCAGCACTTAGTTGGATATATTTCATCACAGGCCAGAAGAACAGAGAAAGCTGTAATTTGGGTTAAGGGAGTACAGACAAACATACTGCCATCCAAAGACTCTCCTTTTAGGTACTTTATGAAATTTTTGGTTTTATTTCTTTAGTTTTGCTAAATTAAATGAGAAAAATTTTAGTGCTTTTTTTCCCCCCCGCCGTGATAGCCTTCAAATATCTTCCTGATGGAAAGCTCATCTAGTTTTTGCTGAACCTAGAGGAGAATTCTAGATGTAGAAGACATGAAAGAAGACACAGATTTCTTCATATGCTTTTGGCCAGCACTATCTGCCTATGAAAGCTTCTTGTAAGAAGGGCATGAACATGACTGTAAATAACCATCATACCTTGGTCTCACACCTATGGAAACATAGATCCTCCTTTGTTTAGCTCTAAACTGTTCTGGATGCTAGACCTCAAATCATTTTTCCCATACCCAACAATTGAACCAGATCACTCAGCCTTCCAGAAATTCCCCATCACTTCTCAGGAGTACATAAGGATTTGTGCCTTGAATTTCAGTGCTTCCCCCTTGATAGCCATGCATGCACTATTTGAAAGGCCAGATAAAGATACCTAGTATCCAGACTACCATACTACAATAAGAGGTCCAATCATGCAAAAGATGCGTTCTACCCTTTCACAGTGCATATAAGGCTGCAGTAACACCTCCTGGACACCAGAGGATACTAAAGAGACTCCAACCTTGTAAACTCATTAATCATTATCAAAGGACAAGTTCTTTCTCTCCTTCCATTCTGCCCAAAGGGCACAGCAGGTCAAAGATACACTGAACTTAAGACAACTCAAGACACCACATGAAGATGTTTGATGGAGATGATTATCCAGGAAAAAATCAAGCTGGAGATTTAGATTTGACCACCATCTGCTATGAGCCAAGTAGGGAACAAAATCAGCAACAAAAATTGCATAGAGTGACAAAAGCTAATGGCTAAGAACTAGATTTTACAAACAAAGCAAACAAAAAAACCCCACACACATATTCAGAGGTGCAAAACATTCTCAAATTTGCATGCAAATCAAGGAAACTAAGGCTGGGGAAAAAACAATTGTAATTGGCAATTAGGAGGTCATAGTGATCTTCAAGTGTTACGGTTCAGGCAAGTGATCAGAGAAAAAGGCAGATTTCAGGGAACTAATGAGAGTGTGAATTGAAAGTGGAGGCTATGGGACAGACTACATATTTGAAAAGATTGGCAGTGAAAGGAAAAAGAAATAGGACTTTATGTTACGCGCTAAGCTTAATGTACCTGGGAGAATTTTAACTTTCTCAGTCCATTATTTTTATTTTTGTAGTAAAATTCTATTATAAAGCACCACTATGCTATAATCTGAATCAGGCTATAATGTGGGTCAAATCCTGTCCCCTGTGTGCATGATGTTATATAGGATATCAGTCTCAATACACCAGAGAAAGCATGTGAGTATTATCCTCGTCCACTCCACTCATATCTGTGTTATTACACAGTTTAACTTAAATTCGAATTTATGACACTAATGTTACTTCATTGGGACTTTTTTTTTTTTTTGGCGGTACGCGGGCCTCTCACTGTTGTGGCCTCTCCCGTTGCGGAGCACAGGCTCCGAACGCACAGGCTCAGCGGCCATGGCTCACAGGCCCAGCCGCTCCGCAGCATGTAGGATCTTCCCGGACCGGGGCACGAACCCGTGTCCCCTGCATCGGCAGGCGGACTCCCAACCACTGCGCCACCAGGGAAGCCCCATTGGGACTTTAATATACTTATTATTTGAAATAAATCACCCCATTTCTCTAATCACCCTCTATTGACAACTTTACTAATTTGGTGAGATGATGACATTGGAGTGTGAAAACCATATTGAAATAAGATTTATGTCTAAATCCAGATGTTGAGACACATGACACCACTATGGAGCCTGATGATTTATTTTCTCTCACTATAGGTCAGAACACATGGCTTAGAGAACACTTAAGAGAAGTGAGCTAATGTACTCATATTTCACTACTGAAACCTTTGGTTCCAATTTGAGTAAATTTACCAATGAAATAAGCTTGATGAACTTGTATGAAACTCAACATTCTTCACATCAAATTCTCTACCTGTCTGCTTCCATGGGGGCACAGCTAGTGCTATCATCAAGGAATTTCTCAAAGACGTAGCCATTTAAATAACTCAGACCTTGGTTATATGAATTCTTTTAGTCCAAGTTAGTAAAAGGAATAAAGACACAATAGACTCGGTATTTAAATTTTTCCTTTCAATGAAAAAACTGCTGACAGAAAAGGCACCTTGCAACTAGTCAAGTACCCTGGTAAGGAAACAGTCATAGCCAAAGGAACATAGCTACCCAAACTCATGAGTGTTTAGTGAAGGCTTGTTGATGATACCATTAGTGATTAAACTTCAGGGTCAAGATCATGTTCTGAGTAAAAAAACATAACACAAAGTTAAATCTGAAAATGCTGGAAATAATACTCCATCAAGTTACAGCTATAATGCATCAATGGAAAACATAGAGAATGGTTTAAATCAAGAGTCAGAAAACCTTTCTGTAAAGGGTCAGAAAGTAACTATTTTAGGTTCTGCAAGCCATAGAGTCTCTATTGCACTGACATAGCTCTGCCTTTGTCATGTAAAAGCAGCCACAGAGAATGTGTCAAAGAAGAGTGTGGCTGTGTTACATTAAAATTTTATTTACAAAAACAGGTGGCAAAAGGAAGTGTTCAACTACAACAGTAACAGCAACCCAAACTCAACCACAGAATATGTCAAAGGGATATGGGAGCCAACTGAAAGAGCTCGCAATGGCCAAAGCTGGAACAATTTGAGCAATGAAATAAAGCAATATTGAATTATAATCAAAAGAATAAAATAAATATCCATGAGTCCATACTGATATTAATAAATGACTAAATGAATAAATAAATGAGAGAGAAGAGATGAATCTCTCATGCAGAAGAATACAAATAATTTATGTAGATATTCCATCTTCAAGAAGGTGGATTGAAACTCCCCACTCAGGTGTGGGCTGCACATAAGGACTTCCTTCCAAAAAGTATATTATGGAAAGAGGAGGAAAAAGAGTAACCTTATAGTGGAGAAATCTGACAAACACTACTTCAGCCAGGTGATCAAGGTCCACGTCAACAGTGATAAGTCATGTTGACAGTATGTAGTCTTCATATGCTGCAATGATAATATGGCACTTTATCTCTGTCGTTTTCTTTCCCAAACTGGTAGCCTAAGTCTAGTCATGAGAAAGACATGAAGCGAATCCCAATACAGAGACATTCTATAAAATATGACAGTTCTCCTTAAAACTGTCAAGGTTACCAAAAACAAAGAGAAGTCTCAGAAACTGTCACAATCAAGAGGAGCCTAAAAAGGCATGATAACTAAATGTAATATGGTATCCTGGGTGAGATCCTGAACAGAAAAAGAACATATGTAAAAACTAAGGAAATCTGAATAAAGTATGGACTTTTTTAGTTAATTAAAAAAAAATAATAATAGATTGCAGGCCAGATTTGGCCTGGGCCAGCCTGGGTTAATTGCTATATTCAGTGCAGATCATGGTGGTCACCCAAAGCACAAAACAAAACATAGAAATAGGTGACAGAATGAGAGCAGGGCCTTTAGGGACTATCCAATCTAGCCCCTTATTTTACAGATGAGAAAACAGGAGCAGAGAGGTTAAGTGTCTTACCCAAGTCCAACCAGCCTTTAAGTAGTGAACCTAAAGCTAGGATTTGGGGGTTTAACTTCCTGGCTAATGCTCTTTATGCTACACTATGTTGCTGCCTTCTCCCCTTTCCCTATATACATAGTTCCGAGTCACTACAAAAATAAGGGAGCATTTTGGCAACTCGTCTGACTTATGCTCTCCAGAAAAGAAAATCCTACTATGCCTTCCTATTTTCTTCCAAGATTTTTTCCCTAAATTTCCTATAATTGAAAGCTAGAACCCACAAAGCACCAGAGCCCAGAAAGAGTGACTCCTCACTGCTTTCCAACTCCTGATCTTGTTTACATGTTTGTCTGCAAAAGTTTTAATTAAATAAAAGAAAATGAGTGCTTTAAGTTCCCAATAAAATCTGTGCTGCAGTATGAGTCATTGTTTTCTTTTTTTACACTAGCCAGGGTAAAGCCTTCTGGTTTTAATAACTAATACTGCTGAGTTCAATAAAAAGCACTTAATTTAATTTAATCCAAATCTTGATCAATGCCAGTTTCCCCTGGAATTTTATCTTTGTTTTAATTTGAGTCTCTATGTTCAGAAAAATGAGAGGCCAAGAGGAAAGGAACAGAAGTCAATTAGCTTGTAGGCTTGTTTCTAGGCAAAAGACATGAAAATATAAGATTGACAGGTAAATTCCAAGATGCTAATATTTCTGCCCTGCTGAACAAACTTTTCCTGGCAGAATTAATGTTTTCTTTAGTTCTGAATAAAGAAAGTGAACAATTCATAGACCCATTTGGAAAATATTTTTTAAATAAAATATCCCAAAGCCAATTAGTATCACATTTCTAAGTTAGAAGTATATTGCCTTTAATGTGTTAATAATCGAGAGATATGCTACTGTAAAATTAGATACAGAAAGCCTCTTGAGTAAGTCTGCTTGAACACTAAAGCAGCCAGGCTCAGTGCTTGGGGGACTGGAATGGATATAAAGACTGAAATGCAAATAGAATGATGCAATTCTGAGGACAGTTTGATAAGCTTTTCTTAAATGGTCCTTTCATTACTGCAATAGAACTCAGTTCTATATCTGAAAACATACATCTTTTTAGAAAAATTGCTCCTTACTATTAACTGACACCACTTCCTTAACTTATACCTGTTAAGTTCCTTACTGCCCTGTCAAGTGTGGACTAAAAACTTTTCAAGGTTGGGGAGGGGGGAGGTTATTAAAATCTACATTTTAGTTCAATTATGTAGTTTTTCAGAGCTTTTCTGAGGATCTTAAAAGAGGCCAGAGCATTAGGGCCAGCTTTCTATCTCCCCCCAGAGCAGGGTTACTGGCAGCCACATGTCCTTGCCACCATCCTGAAGTACTGATTCAACAGTGGACCACAGAGACAAAGGCAGCCAGTCTCTTGTAGAATTCCAAACTTGAGTTGCTGTAGCACCTGGGTTCTCCATAGGGGTTTCGTGTCCAAACCTGATCCAACTACAATTCACAGACTATAGAGTGTTAACCCTGGGAGGAAACTTGGAGAGCATCTGAGCCAGTGATTCACATACTTACAGATTTCATGGGCCAGTAACGTTTCAAAAACAATAAATACTGAGGGCACCAAAATAGGATTGCTCATTTTTTCATAGTCATTTGCTTTAACAAAATAAAGACACTTAAAATAGCTACTACCACTAATTATCAGCACCATTTCATAATGTTATATTTTAATACCAAAAATATGGGAAGGACGTAAACTTGGAACTTAAAAATTAAATAAATTTAGCCTCATTAAAAACTCACTACATTTTTCTTTTTTCTCATTTCATCCTCAATTGCTGAAAACTTCATCACACACTGACGTTCATCTATAGACCACTGTTTGGAAAACAACCAGCTAGTCCAACCCTTTTACTTTACTGATGAGAACACTGACTTCCTGGGAGATGAAGACTTACTCACAGAAATCAAATTGACTGATGGCAGAGACTGGACCAGAACCCAGATCTCTAAATTCTGAGTATTTTGCTTTTCCATTGACAGCAGATTATGTCATTGCTCAACAAACTCCCTGATCCCTGACCACATGCTTACGGAAAAATTAAAAAAGAGAGCTCTCCTTAAAAATTTATGGTCAGGGTGGAATAGGGAGGTAAATGGAGGTCTGGAGAACAGGTAAGTAACAACTCTAATTTAGAGAAGAATGTAATGTGCAGGGAGATGCAAATTGCATTGCTATGAAAGTTTTAGAAAAAGGAACCACTTATAGTTGGGGACTTCCTGATGTCTTTATAGGACAGGCCACATTTGAACTGGGCCTTAAGAAAACAAAAGGCAGTAAGGACATATATAACCGAGTGAATGGTGTGAGCAAAAATTAGTAGTAAAGTAAGTTAAGGATCTATGAAGGAATATCAAGTATTTGGATTTGGGCAAACCTGAAGAGTAGATAATAAAGAAAGAACAAGAAAGGTTGTTTGGATCCTGGGCCCTGCGGCCCGGGCAGAGGCGGGCAGAGGCAGGGAGCAGCTGTTTTCGGGAAGGGGGGTCACGTGAGGCCTCTCGGCGTGGTGGGTGGAGACGGAAAGCTGCGGTTAAGGAGGGTCGGATTTAACCGTCCCAGGGAAGCGCGCCCGAGCTGGATCGCGGAGCGGACTAAGGTAGTGAATTCCTAGGAAGAAAATAATGGATTGCATATTACTTGTTCTCTAATTGTTTGAACTCAGAAGTGTGCAGGTTTGTTGCAAAAGCCAAAAGAAGATGGCAACTCCTTATGTCCCAGTTCCTATGCCAATAGGGAACTCTGCTTCCAGTTTTGCAACCAACAGAAACCAAAGAAGTTCTTCTTTTGGGAGTATCGCAACAAGCTCAAACTCTTCCAAAGGCCAGTTAGAAGACTCAAATATGGGTAATTTTAAACAGACTAGTGTACCTGATCAAATGGAAAGCACTTCATCTGTCTGTAGCAGTCCCCTCATTAGGACTAAATTTACAGGTGCAGATTCTTCCATTGAGTATTCTGCTAGACCAAGAGAAAGTGAAGAACAAAATTCTGAAACAGTGAATTTGGAAGATAGACCTTCTACACCTATTATCCTGGGTTATGAGGTGATGGAAGAAAGAGCTAAATTTACTGCTTCCCTGGTGGCTCAGTGATTAGGAAAACGCCTGCCAATGCTGGGGACACGGGTTCGAGCCCTGGTCCAGGAAGATCCCACATGCCGCAGAACAACTAAACCCGTGCGCCACAACTACTGAGCCTGCGCTCTAGAGCCCATGTACCACAACTACTGAGCCTGTGAGCCACAACTACGGAAGCCCGTGCACCTAGAGCCCGTGCTCTGCAAAAAGAGAAGGCACCACAATGAGAAGTCCACACACCGCAACGAAGAGTAGCCCCCACTCGCCACAACTAGGGAAAGCCCACACACAGCAGCGAAGACCCAACACAGCCAAAAATAAATAAATAAAATAAATAAATTTATTTAAAAAAATAAATAAAATAAAATCTGCCTCCTCTTAGGTTAAAAAAAAAAAAGGAAAGGTTGTTTGGGCATTTCAGTAGATGTTGAATGTCAGTCTAAGAAGTTTACACCAATGCATCTCAAATTTTAGTGTGCATAAGAATCCCCTGAAGTTACCAGAGTACAGATTTGGGAGACCAGAGATTCTGATCCAGTAGGTCTGGGTGAGGCCTGGGAATTCATTTCCAATAAGCTCCTAGGTAATGCTGATGATGCCCATTTGTGGATCATACTGTGAGTAACACTACGTTCAGTAACATTTAGACATAAATGGAAGACATTCACAACTAACTGAATCTTTTTAAACAGAGAAGTGATACACTCTATCCTTGTCTATTTATTCACTTATTTTGGACTGAAAAGTGGAATTATCCAAAGACCAGTTATTAATTTTAGACCTTTAGAATTTTCTCTGTTGTGACCAAAGTTGTTCTCCCATAAAGAAATAATCCAAAATGTGGGGTGGGGTTTGAATTTGGGGGAATAAGATTTTGAAAAGTGGGGTTTGAATTTGGGGGAATAAGATTTTGAAAAGTCAAAAGACTAGGAAGGAAACTAAATGTGTTTATTAGCTACTACTTTGAAAATCTTTAAGCACAAAATATTATAAAAGGTAAATAAAACATACTTGGGAAGAAAAATTACTGTCAAATCAGCCTAACTAGGAATCTTCATCTTCCCTTAGAAGCAGGAATAATGTTAACAATACATCCTCCAAGCTTGGAAAAAAACAGACTCGTGAATTGCAGTCTTGTGGAAGAGGAATCTCTTATCCTGATTGCAGAGATCAGAACTACCATCAATGGGTAGAAATTTTAAGGGATTAATAATATTGCTAAAGGTAAGAACTAATTTTTAAAGGCATAACTTTCTCATAAATCTGTTCAAAGATGACTGGATCACCTCATGAAATGAGGAGCCACCCTATCTTGGAAGTGCCTTAAGCAAAACCTGGTTAACAATTTGGCAGGTTTACTGCAAAGAGAAATCAAGCAAGCTTTCGATAACCGTTTGGCCTAGATGACCTCTAAGAAGTCATCTAATGCTAAGAATCTAGGATTCCTTTCTCAACTTAACCCCTACCAAGAATCAGCAAAAGATTAGTCAGATACTTCAGAATAGACACAAAACCCTCATGAGGATGAATGTTAATTACACAATTTCAGAATACTGACAACTCAGCAATCATCAGTCATGCTTGGATACACTATTATTAGGGTTGGGAATCTGGACTCAATTAAAATGTTCTTTCTTCCATAGAATGTTACTTTTCATTACATTAAAATATTTAAAACCATTTTTTAAAATAAATTTATTTATTTGTTTTTCGGCTGCGTCAGGTCTTCGTTGCTGCACGCGGGCTTTCTCTAGTTGCGGCGAGCAGGGGCTACTCTTCGTTGTGGTGTACAGGCTTCTCATTGCAGTGGCTTCTCTTGTTGCGGAGGACGGGCTCTAGGCATGCAAGCTTCAGTAGTTGTGGCACGACGGCTTCAGTTGTGGCTCGCAGGCTCTAGAGCACTGTCTCAGTAGTTGTGGCGCACAGGCTTAGCTGCTCCGCGGCATATGGGATCTTCCCGGCCCAGGGCTCCAACCAGTGTCCCATGCATTGGCAGGCGGATTCTTAACCACTGTGCCACCAGGTAAGCCCGAAACCATTTTGATATATGCTTTAAGTACACATTTTTAGCACCTACTTCATGCCAGGCACTGTGCTTAAGTGTTTTCCTGAAATATGCATACCCAGGTATTATGTGGAATGAAGCTTCTTTAATTTTAAAGAGTCTTACTCCCTAGCAGTGGAGGAGTTAGTACCAATAAGGAGGAACAGTAGAAGAAATAGGCACCTACTTGAAGAGCTTCCCTGTCCAGGAATAGCTCCCCACCATCTGACAGTTTATGAAACTCCATTAATAAAAATCCTTTCCCTTGGTTCTTAAAGAATTTGTATTAAGTGACTTCCACTGAAAAGCAAATACATCCTAAGAGAAATAACTTAAGACTCCAGCAGCTTAATAACTTCCCGTCTTTGGACTTCAGTTTCTCTACCTGTAAAATAAATGGTTTTGACCAGATGATCTCGGTGGTATCCTCCAGCTACGGAAATCTAGGACTTATTCAGCCTACAGGCCAGAGAATGGGAACAACTTGTGGCTGGGTTTTAAAGGCTGCCTAGAAACAAATGTTAGAATCATAAGCAGCCCAAAGTACTTACAATGCTCAAACCCTCTCCTCAACCTTAAGTTATAAGGAAAGATTTAAACACACCTCCAAGCTTCATGGGTAATTCACTCCCTTACAGCTTCTGGACAACCTTTGGCTAATAAAGATTAAATAAACAAATATAAAAAACGATCCTAGGGGAGACCTTCAAGATGGTGGAAGAGTAAGACGTGGAGATCACCTTCCTCCCCACAAATACATCAGAAATACATCTGCATGTGGAACAACTCCTACAGAACACTTACTGAACACTGGCAGAAGACCTCAAACTTCCCAAAAGGCAAGAAACTCTCCACGTACCTGGGTAGGGAAAAAGAAAAAGAAAAAACAGAGATAAAAGAATAGGGATGGGACCTGCACCTCTGGGAGGGAGCTGTGAAGGAGGAAAAGTTTCCACACACTAAGAAGCCCCTTCGCCGGCGGAGACTGGGTGGCAAAGGGGTGAAGCTTCAGAACCACGGAGGAGAGTGCAGCAACAGGGGTGCAGAGGGCAAAGCAGAGAGATTCCAGCACAGAGGATCGGTGCCGACCAGCACTCACCAACCTGAGGGGCTTGTCTGCTCACCCACCAGGATGGGCGGGGGCTGGGAGCTGATGCTCAGGCTTCTGAGGTCAGACCCCAGGGAGAGGACTGGGGTTGGCTGCGTGAACACAGCGTGAAGGGGGCTAGTGCACCACAGCTAGCTGAGAGGGAGTCCGGGAAAAAGGCTGGAACTGTCCAAGAGGCAAGAGACTATTATTTCGGGGTGCCCGAGGAGAGGGGATTCAGAGCACCGCCTCAACGAGCTCCAGAGACAGGCGCGAGCCACGGCTATCAGCGCAGACACTAGAGACGGGCATGAGATGCTAAGACTGCTGCTGCAGCGACCAAGAAGCCTGTTTGCAAGCACAGGTCACTACTCACACCTCACCTTCTGGGAGCCTGTGCAGCCCACCACTGCCAGGGTCTGGTGATCCAGAGACAACTTCCCCGGGAGAACGCACGGCGCGCCTCAGGCTGGTGCAAAGTCACGCTGGCCTCTGCTGCCACAGGCTCGCCCCACATTCCATACCCCTCCCTCCCCCCGCCTGAGTGAGCCAGAGCCCCCGAAGCAGCTGCTAATTTAACCTCATCCTGTCTGGGTGGGGAACAGATGCTCTAAGGCGACCTACACACACACAATCAAAAGCTGAACCCCAGGAGCTGTGAAAACAAAGAAGAGAAAGGGAAATTTCTCCCAGCAGCCTCAGGGGCAGCAGATTAAATCTCCACAATCAACTTAATATACGCTGCATCTGTGGAATACCTGAATAGACAGCGAATCATCCCAAAATTGAGGCGGTGGACTTTAGGAGCAACTGTAGACTTGGGGTTTGCTGTATGCGACTGACTGACTTCTGGTTTTATGTTTATCTTAGTTTAGTATTTAGAGTTTATTATCATTGGTAGATGTGTTTATTAATTTGGTTGCTCTCTTCCTCTTTTTTTTAATGTACAGATTTTTTTTTCCTTTTTCTCTTTTTGTGAGTGTGTATGTGTATGCTTCTTTGTGTGATTTTGTCTGTATAGCTTTGCTTTTACCATTTGTCCTAGGGTTCTGTCTGTCCTTTTTTTTTGTTTGTTTGTTGTTAGTACAGTTTTTAGCTCTTGTTATCATTGGTGGATTGGTTTATTGGTCTGGTTTCTATTTTCTTCCTTTTTAATTTTTCTCTTTTTTATTTTTAATAATTTTTTATTTTAATAACTTGGTTTTTTTCCTTCTTTCCTTCCTTCCTTCCTTCCTCCTTCCCTCCCTCCCTCTCTTCCTTTCTTTCTTTCTTTCTTTCTCACTTTTCTTCTGAGCCATGTGGCTGACAGGGTCTTGATGATCTGGCCGGCTGTCAGGCCTGTGCCTCTGAGGTGGGAGAGCACAGTTCAGGACATTGGTCCATCAGAGACCTCCCAGCTCTGCATAATATCAAATGGCAAAAGCTCTCCCAGAGATCTCCATCTCAACACCAACACCCAGCTTCACTCAACGACCAGCAAGCTACAGTGCTGGACACCCTATGCCAAACAACTAGCAAGACAGGGACACAACCCCACCTATTAGCAGAGAGGCTGCCTAAAATCATAATAAGTCCACAGACACCACAAAACACACCACCAGACGTGGACCTCCCCACCAGAAAGACAAGATCCAGCCTCATCCACCAGAACACAGGCACAAGTCCCCTCCACCAGGAAGCCTACACAACCTACTGAACAAACTTAGCCACTGGGGACAGACACCAAAAACAACGGGAACTACGAACCTGCAGCCTGCAAAAAGGAGACCCCAAACACAGTAAGATAAGCAAAATGAGAAGACAGAAAAACACACAGCAGATGAAGGAGCAAGATAAAAACCCACCAGAAAAAACAAATGAAGAGGAAATAGGCAGTCTACCTGAAAAAGAATTCAGATTAATGATAGTAAAGATGATCCAAAATCTTGGAAATAGAATAGAGAAAATGCAAGAAACATTTAACAAGGACCTAGAAGAACTAAAGATGAAACAAGCAAGGATGAACAACACAATAAATGAAATTAAAAATACTCTAGAAGGGATCAATAGCAGAATAACCAAGGCAGAAGAATGGATAAGTGACCAGGAAGATAAAATAGTGGAAATAACTACTGCAGAGCAGAATAAAGAAAAAAGAATGAAAAGAACTGAGAACAGTCTCAGAGACCTCTGGGACAACATTAAATGCACCAACATTCAAATTATAGGGGTTCCAGAAGAAGAAGAGAAAAAGAAAGGGACTGAGAAAATATTTAAAGAGATTATAGTTGAAAACTTCCCTAATATGGGAAAGGAAATACTCAATCAAGTCCAGGAAGCACAGAGAGTCCCATACAGGATAAATCCAAGGAGAAACAGGCCAAGACACATATTAATCAAACTGTCAAAAATTAAATACAAAGAAAACATATTAAAAGCAGCAAGGTAAAAACAAGAAATAACACAAAAGGGAATCCCCATAAGGTTAACAGCTGATCTTACAGCAGAAACTCTGCAAGCCAGAAGGGAGTGGCAGGACATATTTAAAGTGATGAAGGAGAAACACCTACAACCAAAATTACTCTACCCAGCAAGGATCTCATTCAGATTTGATGGAGAAATTAAAACCTTTACAGACAAGCAAAACCTGAGAGAGCTCAGAACCACCAAACCAGCTTTACAACAAATGCTACAGGATCTTCTCTAGGCAAGAAACACAAGAGAAGGAAAAGACCTACAATAACAAACCCAAAACAATTAAGAAAATGGGAGTAGGAACATACATATTGATAAATACCTTAAATGTGAATGGATTAAAGGCTCCCACAAAAAGACACAGACTGGCTGAATGGATAAAAAAACAAGACCCATATATAGGCTGTCTACAAGAGACCCACTGCAGACCTAGAGACACATACAGACTTAAAGTGAGGGTATGGAAAAAGATATTCCATGCAAATGGAAACCAAAAGAAAGCTGGAGTAGCAATTCTCATATCAGACAAAATAGACTTTAAAATAAAGACTATTACAAGACACAAAGAAGGACACTACATAATGATCAAGGGATCAATCCAAGAAGAAGATATAACAATTGTAAATATTTATGCACCCAACATAGGAGCACCTCAATACATAAGGCAAATACTAACAGCCATAAAAGGGGAAACTGACAGTAACACATTCGTAGTAGGGGACTTTTCACACCCCACTTTCACCAATGGACAGATCATCCAAAATGAAAATAAATAAGGAAACACAAGCTTTAAATGATACATTAAACAAGATGAACTTAATGTCCTATTTATAGGACATTCCATCCAAAGACAACAGAATACACATTTTTCTCAAGTGCTCATGGAACATTCTCCAGGATAGATCATATCTTGAGGCACAAATGAAGCCTTGGTAAATTTAAGAAAATTGAAATTGTATCAAGTATCTTTTCCAACCACAACGCTATGAGACTGGATATCAATTACAGGAAAAGATCTGTAAAAAATACAAACACATGGAGGCTAAACAATACACTACTTAATAACGAAGTGACCACTGAAGAAATCAAAGAGGAAATAAAAAAATACCTAGAAACAAATTACTATGGAGACATGATGACCCAAAACCTATGGGATGCAGCAAAAGCAGTTCTAAGAGGGAAGTTTATACCAATACAATCCTACCTTAAGAAACAGGAAACTCTCGAGTAAACAACCTAACCTTGCACCTAAAGCAATTAGAAAAAGAACAACAAAAGAACCCCAAAGTTAGCAGAAGGAAAGAAATCATAAAGATCAGATCAGAAATAAATGAAAAAGAAATGAAGGAAACGATAGCAAAGATCAATAAAACTAAAAGTTGGTTCTTTGAGAAGATAAACAAAATTGATAAACCATTAGCCAG
Organism: Aethalodelphis obliquidens; assembly: GCF_003676395.1. Taxonomy (NCBI): domain Eukaryota; kingdom Metazoa; phylum Chordata; class Mammalia; order Artiodactyla; family Delphinidae; genus Aethalodelphis; species Aethalodelphis obliquidens. Next base: position 16,838,167 of record NW_020837955.1, read on the forward strand.
ACTCATCAAGAAAAAAAGGGAGAAGACTCAAATCAATAGAATTAGAAATGAAAAAGGAGAAGTAACAACTGACACTGCAGAAATACAAAACATCATGAGACATTACTACAAGCAACCCTATGCCAAAAAAATGGACAACCTGGAAGAAATGGACAAATTCTTAGAAATGCACAACCTGCCGAGACTGAATTAGGAAGAAATAGAAAGTATGAACAGACCAATCACAAGCACTGAAATTGAAACTGTGATTAAAAATCTTCCAACAAACAAAAGCCCAGGAACAGATGGCTTCACAGGCAGATTCTATCAAACATTTAGAGAAGAGCTAACACCTATCCTTCTCAAACTCTTCAAAAAAATACCAGAGGGAGGAACACTCCCAAACTCATTCTGCAAGGCCACCAAACCCTGATACCAAAACCAGACGAAGATGTCACAAAGAAAGAAAACTACAGGCCAATATCACTGATGAATATAGATGCAAAAATCCTCAACAAAATACTAGCAAACAGAATCCAAGAGCACATTTAGAGGATCATACACCATGATCAAGTGGGGTTTATTCCAGGAATGCAAAGATTCTTCAATATACGCAAATCAATCAATGTGATATACCATATTAACAAATTGAAGGAGAAAAACCATATGGTCAACTCAATAGATGCAGAGAAAGCTTTCGACAAAATTCAACACCCATTTATGATAAAAAATAAACTCTGCAGAAAGTAGGCATAGAGGAAACTTTCCTCAACATAATAAAGTCCATATATGACAAACCCACAGTCAACATCGTGCTCAATGGTGAAAAACTGAAAGCATTTCCACTAAGATCAGGAACAAGACGAGGTTGCCCACTCTCACCAACCTTATTCAACATAGTTCTGGAAGTTTTAGCCACAGCAATCAGAGAAGAAAAGGAAATAAAAGGAATCCAAATCGGAAAAGAAGAAGTAAAGCTGTCACTGTTTGCAGATGACATGATACTATACATAGAGAATCCTAAAGATGCTACCAGAAAACTACTAGAGCTAATCAATGAATTCAGTAAAGTAGCAGGATACAAAATTAATGCACAGGAATCTCTGGCATTCCTATACACTAATGATGAAAAATCTGAAAGTGAAATCAAAAAAACACTCCCATTTACCATTACAACAAAAAGAACAAAATATCTAGGAATAAAACTACCTAAGGAGACAAAAGACCTGTATGCAGAAAACTATAAGTCACTGATGAAAGAAATTAAAATGATACAAATAGATGGAGAGATATACCATGTTCTTGGATTGGAATAATCAACATTGTGAAAATGACTCTACTACTCAAAGCAATCTACAGATTCAATGCAATCCCTATCAAACTACCACTGGCATTTTTCACAGAACTAGAATAAAAAAATTTCACAATTTGTATGGAAACACAAAAGACCCCGAATAGCCAAAGCAATCTTAAGAAAGAAAAATGGAGCCAGAGGAATCAGGCTCCCTGACTTCAGACTATACTACAAAGCTACAGTAATCAAGACAGTATGGTACTAGCACAAAAAGAGAAAGATAGATCAATGGAACAGGATAGAAAGCCCAGAGATACACCCACGCACATATGGTCATCTTATCTTTGATAAAGGAGGCAGGAATGTACAGTGGGGAAAGGGTAGCCTCTTCAATAAGTGGTGCTGGGAAAACTGGACAGCTACATGTAAAAGTACGAGATTAGATCACTCCCTAACACCATACACAAAAATAAGCTCAAAATGGATTAAAGATCTAAATGTAAGGCCAGAAACTATCAAACTCTTAGAGGAACACATAGGCAGAACACTCTATGACCTAAATCACAGCAAGATCCTTTTTGACCCACCTTTTAGAGAAATGGAAATAAAAACAAAAATAAACAAATGGGACCTAATGAAACTTAAAACCTTTTGCACAGCAAAGGAAACCATAAACAAGACCAAAAGACAACCCTCAGAATGGGAAAAAATATTTGCAAATGAAGCAACTGACAAAGGATTAATCTCCAAAATTTACAAGCAGCTCATGCAGCTCAATATCAAAAAAACAAACAACACAACCCCCAAATGGGTAAAAGACCTAAACAGACATTTCTCCAAAGAAGATATACAGACTGCCAATAAACACATGAAAGAATGCTCAACATCACTAATCATTAGAGAAATGCAAATCAAAACTACAATGAGATATCATCTCACACCAGTCAGAATGGACATCATCAAAAACTCTAGAAACAATAAATGCTGGAGAGGGTGTGGAGAAAAGGGAACACTCTTGCACTGCTGGTGGGAATGTGAATTGGTACAGCCACTATGGAGAACAGTATGGAGGCTCCTTAAAAAACTACAAATAGAACTACCATATGACCCAGCAATCCCACTACTGGGCATATACCCAGAGAAAACCATAATTCAAAAAGAGTCATGTACCAAAATGTTCATTGCAGCTCTATTTACAATAGCCAGGACATGGAAGCAACCTAAGTGTCCATCAACAGATGAATGGATAAAGAAGACGTGGCACATATATACAATGGAATATTACTCAGCCATAAAAAGAAACAAAATTGAGCTATTTGTAATGAGGTGGATAGACCTAGAGTCTGTCATACAGAGTGAAGTCAGAAAGAGAAAGACAAATAACCATATGCTAACACATATATATGGAAATTTAAAAAAATGTCATGAAGAACCTAGGGGTAAGACAGGAATAAAGACACAGACCTACTAGAGAACGGACTTGAGGATATGGGGAGGGGGAAGGGTAAGCTGTGACAAAGCGAGAGAGAGGCATGGACATATATACACTACCAAATGTAAGGTAGATAGCTAGCGGGAAGCAGCCGCATAGCACAGGGAGATCAGCTCAGTGCTTTGTGACCACCTAGAGGGGTGGGATAGGGAGGGTGGGAGGGAGGGAGACGCAAGAGGGAAGAGATATGGCAACATATGTATATGTATAACTGATTCACTTTGTTTAAAGCAGAAACTAACACACCATTGTAAAGCAATTATACCCCAATAAAGATGTTAAAAAAAAAGTCAAACAGATGGCCAAGAATCACATGAAAAGCTGCTCAACATCACTAATTATTAGAGAAATGCAAATCAAAACTACAAGGATATCATCTCACACCTTTCAGAATGGGCATCATCAAAAAATCTACAAACAATAAATGCCAGAGAGGGTGTGTAGAAAAGGGAACCCTCTTGCACTGTTGGTGGGAATGTAAATTGATACAGCCACTATGGAGAACGGTACAGAAGTTCCTTAAAAAACTAAAAATAGAACTACCATATGACCCACCAATACCACTACTGGGCATATACCCTGAGAAAACCATAATTCAAAAAGAGTCATGTACCACAATGTTCACTGCAGCTGTATTTACAATAGCCAGGATATGGAAGCAACCTAAGTGTCCCTCAACAGATGAATGAAATAAAGAAGATGTGGCACATGTATACAATGGAATATTACTCAGCTATAAAAAGAAACGAAATTGAGTTATTTGTAGTGAGGTGGATGGACCTAGAGTCTGTCATACAGAGTGAAGTAAGTCAGAAGGAGAAAAACAAATACCATATGCTAACACATATATATGGAATATAAAAAAAAATTGTTCTGAAGAACCTAGGAGCAGGACAGGAATAAAGACACAGACGTAGAGAATGGACTTGAGGACACAGGGCGGGGGAAGGGTAAGCTAGGACGAAGTGAGAGAGTGGCATGGACATATATACACTACCAAATGTAAAACAGATGGCTAGTGGGAAGCAGCCACATAGCACAGGGAGATCAGCTCAGTGCTTTGTGACCACCTAGAGGGGTGGGATAGGGTGGTGGGAGGGAGATGCAAGAGGGAGGAGATATGGGGATATAGGTAGATGTGTAGGTGATTCACTTTGTTATAAAGCAGAAACTAACACACCATTGTAAAGCAATTATACTCCAATAAAGATGTTAAAAAAAAATGATTCTATCCAGAATCCTGGAGGCCAATTTGCTGTTAATGGTGGTGTTCAGGCCCTAAAAAGTATTAACTTACAGAGTAGTTAAGTCTCCGAACACAGACCAGAGCTTTAAAAGATGTACAGGTGCCAAAATTAAGGGCCAAATTACCAATCTGTTTTAAATGATGGTCTGGGAATGCTCAGTATGACAAGGAAAATGTATGACAAACAATACCTTCAATATAAAGAAAAAGCTGCTTGAATTTATTAGAGGAAATGTGCTGCCTCTTGGGACTTCTTTTTTGCCTCTTCCCCAAAGAGGTGATTTTTCAAAATCGACTTCAATACACAGCTAATGCAAAATGACTCTTTAAGAACAAAATAAGGCTCATTTTAAACTAAAACAGTTTCCATGTCAGCATTTTCCAAAACCTTTGAAAACTTAGAAATCTGGAGGAAATGCACATTCCATTAGTATCAAAACTAGGTGCTTCCATGATATGCTAAACGCTATGTTACTCAACATGTGCAAAAGCTTTAGACCAGAGTAAAGCCGGCTGCCTCTCTACTCACCGACAAATTTAAACAATTGCACTGGCAGCCCTGCTAGATGACAGCAGAATGACTTCCTGTCAAGCAACCTCCATCCTCCAAGGTGACAGGAAATGGGTTTAAACACTGGTAATATCACTAATCAATCTGAGAGAGCATATGTTTCCAGCCTGCAATTGTTAAGTTTGGCTGCAGTGTGTTAGCTGCTTGCTAGGCCATGTGATTCAGCAAAATGACAGATGAAAGGAAGGGTCAGATCTACTAAGTGTTGAAGAAGTGTCATCAGTGTTGTATATTACTTCAAGATGTCCTCTGCATCAGAGGCATCTCACATATAGGGGTCGATTTCTTCTACAGAATTCTTCAGTTTCCCAATTACTCTTATAGAAGCTCCCACATTTATTGCAACACATGGGGAATTGGACTTTCTCTTATTTCTGATTGATACCAGATAGTCCAAAGTAAAGGTCTTACTTTTCATGATCCTACCTTGGTCTTTAAGATAAGTGCATGCATGCATATACTTTCTAGCCCTGCCATGTTCACTCTTGTCAAGTTAAAATAGCCAGATTTTCCTCAAAAGTTCTTTCAAATGCCCCAGTTATCTTGATGCTTCAGGAACTGAGATGGTTCCCCCCTCAAATACATTGGCATTTATATTCTGCACTATTCAGTTTTACACTGAGGGCATGAGGAAATATAATTTTCCCTTTATTTATAGAACAAAAGGAACTTTAGGGATCCTCTTCCAGAGTCTATTCTACCACAGATTCATTTCTTCAGTCATAATTATTTTTTGACCACTTATTCTAAGTCAGGAATTGTGCTGTTACAATAATGAGTCGAACCAGACATGGTCCCTGATCTCTTGCAGGCACTTAATTAAATAATAAAACATTAACTAAGTAATTATTCAAATGAATGTATAATTCATAAGTTAAATATTCATACTTATTAAATAAGTTAATTCAGTTAATGTATAGTTATTAACTGAGGATGAGTAAATAGACATTGAAAGGTAGAGTGACTTCCTAAGGTCCCACAGTAAGTCTTTTATAGAATAACGGGTCTCCTGGCTCCCAGCCCAGTTCTCTTTCGGGCCATACCCCAGTGCATTTCACAGTTCTTCCCCTGGACTGAAAGATGATCTGACATTCTATTTCCGAGGCAGTCTCACAGCAGCTTCTCTAGAGCAGGGCTTTCCAAGGTTTTTACCTCCTACTACAACTATAAAATGCTTTGCTCTTTGCTAAGGCATACCTGGGGGAAGGGCAAGGAGGGTGTATGTTTGCGTGTTGGGAGGCATGGTTGAGGGCAGGGTACCTAGAGGCAACATCATCATGAAGGTCTCCTAAGTTGTTATGAAGAACACCCAAGACCACACTAGTGAAAGTAGAAGACAGCAGTGTCTACATAGTTTCTTGGGGGACCAGGATAACCTGCCCCAAAGGAAAAAGAGATATACCTGGGGATAGGTGAAGGGAGGCAATCTAAGTGATTTTCTAGAAGAACTACAAGCTTCTGTCTCAAATACTGGCTGAAAATGGTGACTCAGCTCAGCTTAAAGGGCCAGGGAACACAGAGGCCGTGAACATAACTTGGCAAACCAGAACAACCAGCTATGGCACAGGACAATGCTTCTTGGCTAGGAGAGCAGAGTCAGGACCCTCTGAAGCATTACCTCAAAGGTCAAGGTAGCAGGATCAGGTAGTCCAATTCCTCCTTCTCAGAGGAGAAGGAAAGGACGTGGAAGTAAAGAACTCCCAGTTATCCAATCCCCCCATTAAGAGCTTTACAATTTCCTGTAAACCCTAAAACTTTCTCCCATAAATATAACTCCTCTCACAGCTTTTTTTTTTTTTTTTTTTTTTTTGCGGTACGCGGGCCTCTCACTGTTGTGGCCTCTCCTGTTGCGGAGCACAGGCTCCGGACGCGCAGGCTCAGCAGCCATGGCTCACGGGCCTAGCCACACCACAGCATGTGGGATCTTCCCAGACCGGGGCACGAACCCATGTCCCCTGCATCGGCAGGTGGACTCTCAACCACTGCGCCACCAGGGAAGCCCTCACAGCTTAGATTTTTATCTCCACAGGTGAGAAGCAAGCTGTCCTTGTGTGGACAGTGGCATCAATCTGCACTTCCAAACATTAGTGAATAAGAAAAATTTACTGAGCACTTATAGCTTGTAACAGATACTATTTTAAGACTTGGAATGCATTAATTTACATAATCCTAATAACCCTATAAAATAGCTAATATTATTATTCCCATTTCACAGATAATAAAACAAAGGAAGCTTAGAGAGGTTAGATTACTCACCCAAGGTTCTTCGGCTAATAGAAGGCAAAATCCAGGATTTAAACCTAGGTCTAATACACTCAAAGCTCATGCTCCTGATCACCATATTTATTGCCTCCTTGAGAGTCAGGGCAAGGCAAGATGTAGAGTACCTCACTACAGGGTCCTACTTTCAATTAATTAGGTCACACTCAGCAGCAAACAACAAGAACAAAGTAATGTAACACTACATAAATGTAATATCTCACATAAAAAGAGGAATCTTAAAGTAAGGTGTTTTTAGGGTTGATTAATTTACGTGGCTCAGTGATATTTTCTATGATGTAAATCATTTCCAATTCTTGCTCGGCTGTCCTTAGAGTGTTGGCTTTTGTCTTCAGGCATAGCCCTAAATGGTAGCAAGATGGCTGCAGCAGCTACTATGTGAGCTCTGTGTGAGGAGCAGCACTCCTCACACAGTGGTGTCTGGAGGCAGAAAAAGGACTGTTTTTCTCAGTGCATTTCTTTTAAAAGTGAAGAAACCTTTCTCAGAAACCCCCCAGTAGATTTCCATTTTTACCTCATTGGCCATTCCCAAATCAATCACTGGTGAAGAGATTAGAATTACCAGGATTGACTTAAAGTAATTAAGATCTACCTGCCTAAGGTTGAGAAGGAATCGGCTTCCCCTGAAGCATACAGCTGCCTGTTCCTAAACAAAAGTGAGGTTCTTTTAGACAAGAAGAAGGGCAGGAATGGCTGTTGGATAGAAAACAAATGGTAACTGCCACATACCCAAACCAATCCTAAGTGAAACTAGAATTATATCAACTGAGGTATTTTCTAACCACTGCCAAATACCAGTTGACAAATGCTTTCAAATCTAGTTATGTTCAAAGGCAAAATTGTAATCAATTCCAACCTTCTAGGCTTTTGGAATGAGAGGAAACTGTAGAAGCAACCAAAATAATGTTTCCACCTATCTGATGTCAAAGAAAGAAAAACATGGTTTCTCTCTAAGTCTAGAGTCCAGATGCCAAAGAGAAGGAAATATGTAGAAGCCATTCTTCCAATCTCTCTGCCCTTGATCAGAAGACAAAGGACTACTTGCTGCATCAAGGACCCAAGATGACTCCTGAGTATGTAACTACCCATGCTTCAGAATTTCTTCTGTATTAAATTAGGCGGAAACCATTCCTGTCTATTCATCCCTAGAGAGTGTTAACCTGGGACTGCCATTTCATGTCTCTGATCCTTAATTTAGGGATGATAATCTCTTCTTATATTAAGCAGTTCTGAAATAACACATGTGGAAGTTCTCTGTGAATTTTAATTTGGTATGCAAATAGAAAGTTCTGTTCAAAGTTCCAATTTTATCCAGGGGCATAACGTACATCATGGAAATCAATGTAATGGGCCCCAAACTATTTGGGTTTTTGAAGAGCCTTTGCCAGTGTTCTCAGAGCTTATGGTTGACAGATTAGATAATTGTTCAGAAATTTTCACTCACTGTCCTCTACTTCCATGAGTCAATCCTAGGTTTGGCTGGCCATGTGACTTTCTGTGGCCAACAGAATTAGGCTGATGTGACAGTGACCTATATCTGAATCTAGGCCTTAGGAGGTCTTGCATTTTTCCATCTGCTCTCTTGTATTCTACCATCACCATAAGAATATACCCAGGTTATTTCTCTGGTCCAAAGAGCAGAAGTGATTAAACCAAGCCAAGACTAGGAGCAGCTAATCCCCAGACAGCTCACCTTCAGACTTATGAATAATAGTAAGTATTTGTTGTTTAAAGACACTGAATTTTGGAGTAATTTGTTATATAACAGCAAACCAATATAGTGCTCAAAGTGTTGCTATATCCAACACAGAAAGCATATGAATAAACAAATTGGGCAGTCCCCGAAAACAAAGACTCCAAGCACTTTGTCCTAATTGATTTTTATTACCAGTAACACTCAAAAGTGATTTCAGGTGTTTTTTCTTCTTTAGACCATACTGCTGGAAGAACTTCTTTCCCTGTCAATTCTCTCAGTACTCCTTATCCAAAACTGATCACCTGCATTGCATACTCATCTTCTCATTTAAGCAAGGGCCTGAAGAGCACTGGCTTTGTCTTATACTGAACATATCAAGATTAACAAAGTTACACAAGAAATTGCCTTACAAGTAAGAAGTGCCCGATAAACGTCTGTTTAATTAAATTCTGATTCTATTTAATTACAGTGGTGCCTGATGATCTAGAATAAATGATTTTCAAGTATAGAATCTCACTACCTAAATCAGCCCAGCAAAGACAAATGCACTGATAAGATGTTTGTTGTTTGTTGCTTCCTTCCCTAATTCCACCCTTGCTTCAAGTCCCATTCCCAAGCCCAGGGAATACTCTACCTCATTGCTTTCATGATTGCTTAGGAGTAGAGATCTTTTCTCCCTTATTCTTCCAAGACCTTTTAGTTGAGATCAGGCTGCACTGCTGGTGGTCCTAATGTCCATTCATGGAGATTTCCCTGGGTGAATCTCTCTTTCCTCCAAGTCCTTTTTGTCTATCTAAAGGTGTTCTTTATGACAATCTTCCTTCCATTTCCAAGTGTTCTCTAAAAGATTTCCTACTACTAGAGTATGTAATCTTTGTCTTCATCATGAAAATTTATTAATATTAATAGCTAATAAGTGTCTATTGCTTACCCCACATCAGGTCTGATATTAAATGATTTGTACACATGATATTTTTTCAACCTCCAGAGAAGCCCTTTGAGGTAGGCACTATTATTAACTCTATTTTATAGATGAGAAAACATCAACTTAGAATAATATATCCAAGGCTTACACAGAGAGTGAAGATTACTATCAAACCATCCATATCAACAAGTTCACATTTCCCAACATCATTTTGTCTCTAAATCTCTATACCTGACATAGTACACATCATAATGGATACACACAATTGCCTGTCCATGAATCCTATACATCCTATCCTGAAGAGCTCTCTCACTGAGCCACAAGGTGTCTGGTTCAGTATTATTTTCTCCCTGCAAGTATTTGTAGTCTTCAAATCAATACTGACTATCCAATTGCTTCTTCATCCCAAAGGATGAAGGGGTTAGGGACAAGTGTTTGCCTTGAACTGCAAAAGCTCTAGGAAGGGACCCTACCCTTCAAAGAATGGAAAAAATTTAGGAGGAAAAGGATCATCTCTTGTTGATGGTAGCATTAAGTGATTTTTAACCCAGCAAAAAATACGTTAGATCAGCCTTAAGTGCACTAAAATGTAAGTCGTTTTCTCCTTCATGAAATAAGTATTATGCCACTTACATCACTGAGATATTATAAGAACCAGATTATATATGGTAAAATGCTTTTCAAATTTCAGAATATTCATATAAGTGTTAATTAGTTTTTAATATTCTATGCTATACAAGTTACTTTTCCAATTAATTATAATCTTCTGAAATGAAGACTTTTTCCTTTCCAGGACTCTTCTAGAGTCCTAATACTGGTCTGGGCCCTCTGTTTTGCATTACTCTCTAATTTACAACATCCTAAAGACAGCACTTATTTACAAAGTCCTTCTACAATCATTTAATGAGCACAAATACAAGCACATATGACACAAAAACAAACTACAGATCATATCCCAGAGATAGCACATCACACATTCAGACCATAAGCATACAATTTACCAGCAGTGTATGAAAATTCCAATTTCTTCACATCCTTGCCAACACTTATTTTCCATTTTAAAAAATTATTATTACTATGCCTACTTTAGTGAATGTGAAGTAAATTTCATTGGGGTTTTTATTTGTATTTCCCTACTGACTAATGATATTGAGCATCTATTAATATGCTTATAGTTCTGTTTTTGTGGGTTTTTTTTTTTTTTTTGGTTCCTTCTAGTAGACCAAGCTTATAAATAACTGGGCAGTTTCGTGACTTCAAGATTCAAGATCTTAAAACAAAAAAATTTTTTTCAATCTGTCCTTCCCATACCCTCTCCCCTTAGATTAGGTTCTCTTTTCTCAGCTGGAATGGTAAGGTCAGACATTCCAGAATTTCCTTCAGTCCCTTGACTTTCTTTGATGTATGCCCAGAAAGGGGCTATCCTAAGAAGCAAAGAAGGAACTTGAAGTGGTCAAGATACCGGAGATCCAAAAAAGATAAACAGAAGATTTGGTAGGGAAGAAGAGTAGGAATAGGGAGAAATATAGAGTCTATGAACTAGGCAAGTGTGGAAGATTGGAGCTGTTCCAGTCTATCTCTTTTAAGTTTCTGTATAGCTTTATTGAGTCATAATCAATATACAATAAACAACATATATTTAAAGTATACAATTTGATAAATTTTAAAATAAGTATATATACAAGAAACCATTACTACAGTCAAGATAATGAATATATTCGTCATCCCTGAAAGTTTTCTTGTGCCCCTTGGTAATCCTACTCTCTTGTACCCAGGCAACCATTGATCTAATTTCTGTTGCTGTCTATTAGTCTACATTTTGTACAATTTTCCATTAATAGAATCATGTTTAACGTAACTTATCTAAATAATAAATTTATCCTAGCAATTTCTTGTTCCATGTATTTTGAAGCTCTGTTATTAGGTACATACAAATTTAGGATGGTTATATTTTCTTGGTAAATTGATACTTTTATCACTATGTAATATCCTTCTTTATCTCTGGTAATTTTCTTTTCTCTTAAATCTACTTTGTCTGATATTAATGTGCCTCTGCAAATTTCTTTTTATTAGTGTTTTCACAATATACAGTCAGCCTTCCATATCCATGAGTTTTGCAACCACGGATTCAACCAACTGCATATTGAAAATACTACACAATCTGCAGTTGGTTGAATCTACAGAATACAAAACCTGTGGGTTTAGAGGTCTGACTGTAAGGGACTTGAACAACCTTGGATTTTGGTATCCATGTGCAGGCGGTCCTGGAACCATTCAGATACTGGGAATGACTAATTTTTTCCATCCTTTTAGGGGTTTTTTTGTGGTAAAATATGGATAACAAAATTATCATTTCTATTGCTGTTCCTCCATTTCTGATCTTCTAAGTTTCCTTCTGGTACCATTTCCCTTCTGTCTGAAGAACCCACTGTAGCAGTTTTTTAAGACGTTTCCAAGAAATGAATTATTTTCATTAGTTTGAGAATGTCTTTATTTCACCTTTTTTCTGAAAGATATTTTCACCTGATATAGTTTGGAGTTGAGAGTTGTTTTCTTTCAGCACTTTAAAAATGTTGTTCCACTTCTTTCTGGCCATCATGGTTTCCAATAAGAAACCTGCAATTATTTGAATTGTAGTTCTCCTGTAAATAATATATCATTTTTCCCTGGCTGCTCTGAAGATTTTTTCTTTCTTTAAGTTTTCAGCAGATTGATTATGATGTAGACAGTATAGATTTCTTTATGTTTATACTGTTTGGAGTTCTCTGAACTTCTTGAATCTGCAGGATTATGTCTTCCCTCAAATGGGATAAGTTTCAGACATTATTTCTTTAAATATTTTTTCTGCATTACACTTCTCTTGCTCTCCCTCTGAGACTCTGATGACATAAATGTTAAACATTTTGGGATCCTCAGATCCTTGAGGATCTGTCAAATTATTATTCAATCTTTTTTTATCTCTTTTGTTCAGATTGGATAGTTTCTCTTGATCTATTTTCACATTCACTGATACTTTCCTCTGTCATTGCCACTCTGCTATTAAGCCTCTGCAGTTAGTTTTTTATTTCAGTCAGTACATTTTTCAGTTCTAAAATTTCCATTTGCTTCTACTTTATATTTTCTATTTCTTCACTGAGACAGTCTATATTTCCATTTATTTTAAGAGTGTCCACCTTTACTTGTTGGAGAATTATTATAATAGCTACCTTAGAGTTTTTGTCAGATAATTCCAACATCTGTGTCATCCTGTCATTTGCATCTGTTGATGCAAGTTGAGATTTTCCTGGTTATTTGTATGCCGCATAATTTTGGAAATATCCTGAACATTTTGAATAATATGATATAAGACTCTGAGTCTTGTTCAGTTCTATGGAGAATACTGATATTTTTGTTTTAGTAGTCAATCAACACAGATGAGTTCAGGCCAGAGTCCAAACCAGTCCTCCATAGGTTATGGCTTCAATGAGAGTTCTGTTTTCAAAGCCTTTACAGTGCTATTTAATATATTCTGCATGTGTGCCTCCCCAGCCCCTCTGACAAGCACAGTACTGCATCAGTGGTATGGTTCTCAGTTCAGTTTCGATAGTTTTTAATATGGTGTTTAGGATCAGATGCATGAATACCCAGCTCAGCGATGAGCCTTTGAGCACATAAATAACTCAGTTACTCTCCTGAGCCCCTCCCTTTGAACCAGTTCGATTCTTTTGATGCCTGCTTTTTAGTTTTGTTGAGCAGGACCAGAGCAACCTTTGATCCAATACTGATTTTACCCCACCAATGAGGGAATATCCTTATGAGTAATTTATCCAGTGTCCCATTAATTATGAGGCCTTTAACTATGGCTTGTGAGAATACTAACTATTCCCAGATCTGTGTAAACCTCATATATTATTCCTTCTGCTTCTTTTGGGTAGATATTCCTGGCTTCTGACAGTTTCAGCACATACATGTGCTGGTCAGTAATCAGCTGAAAACTCATTGGGGACACTCTGAATATCTTTGAAGCTATCTCTATATACAGATGTAAACTCTAGCCACCTTGGCCTTCCTGGACTCCCAGTTCAATCTCCTCATCTCAGGGAAACCAAGGAGGGAGGTTTCCTGCTCCTTCTATTGAAGACTGGAAACTTTCTACTAGCAGTAAGCTGGTGCAATTATAGAGCTTATCTCATTTGTTTTCTTTTCTCTGAGATCACTGTCCTGAGCTACCTGATGTGCTATGTCTTCATAACTTTTTGTCCATTTATTTTGCCTGGTATGGTAGATATTTCAGGTGAGGAGATAAATCCAGTCCCTATTACTCCCTCTTGGTCAAAAGCAGAAGTCCCCACTCTCTTTCGATAGCAAGCTCCATGCTCTGACCATGAAGAACAGTGACGAAGAATGAAGATTAAGAATGACAGTGAATTGAGGCCAGAGAATCTATTGGGAATCTAGATAACATGGGTTCTATAGTGCAGTATAATGGCAAAAATAAGGTCAATTAACAAAGGAAGGTAGAATTAAGTCCAATATGGTAGCTGAAGTCAGCAAAGATTTGGAAAGCATAGGAAGATAAGAGAGCATGGATTTCCAATGAGAAAATGTTCTGGAAAAGGTCCCCACAACATGATTGCTCTGTGAGGGCAAGGACTTTGTCTTAGTCACTGGTATATGGGCTAGACACTGTTCTAGGTTCTCGATAAACATTTATGTTGAATGAATATTTGTTGAATTAATATAGTTGAGGCAAACCCTCCATTCTTTCCCCTTGAATATACAGAAGTGGGGTAATGAGAGTTATGTGTAGAAAATATATCTGGTTTCACTTGAAAGCAAGTTTTTGGTTAATTAGAGAAGCTGAAGGAAGAAATAAGAATATGTTTAACAAGAAGGAATTTGCCCATAATAGGACAAGAACCCTTGGAAGAATTTTCATCTTTTACCCCTCTTAGCCATCCAAGGCTTAAGAGAGAATAATAATTTCTTGGGCATTCTTCAATTGTAAGATGAGTTCAGACGTAGCATAGTTCTTCTTTGTTCTAAATTAACATCACCAAGGAAACTAATATACTATTTGTTCTTAAATAGTCTAGTACTTTGAACTCTGCAGGTCAAAAACATGAAACCAGTGTGTTAGGAGTAAAAATACGTTAATGCAAAATAAAAGGCACACATATAAACGTGGAAAATAAGATGCCAAAAGCTGGTTTTCAAATGTGAAGAACTATCCATGTGGGCGGACCATGTCAGTTGTCCTAGTTTTCCTACTCCAACAGTTATTTCATATAACCTTATGCAATATCTCCTGAGAACCTAAAATTTACACTAGGTCCTAAAGAAATGAGAAAAATAATTCAGAAAGTCTCTATCATAAGGAGTTTATAAATACTCAAATTTCCATAATACATGACACGGTATTTTAACCTCTCTGTGACAAATTCCTTCCAAGAATAAGAAGAGGACACTTCATGCAAGGAGACAGAATTTCAGCTGGGACTTGAAAAATGCTTAAAACTTCTGTAGGCTAAGATGGAGGAAGGATGGGAGGGAATTCTAAGTAGAGGTAGGTATAGAAAGGAAAAGGTATTGACCAGTTGTATGGACCAGAAAACAACCAGTTTTGATAATACTTGGATTATTTATAGGATACTGATGGGAGGCAAAACAGGGAAGGCTGTGAAAGTCCCAAAATCCAAGGTTAAACAATTTGCAGTTAAGTTACCAGGTCCATTCTCTAAGGTAAATGTGACATATTGGCAATGAAATAGGAATAGGCTCAGCATTTTTTAGGCTTATGTAGAGAATGCCAGAAGTTCAAATATGGCAAGGTATTGGTGATTTTTGTTCCTGGGATTCCCAGTACCTTATTAAGTATGAAAGCAATCACAACATTCACAAAATATGCACAGATCAACCTAGGCTTTTAGCCTTAGTTTGAATATCTTCATCAATCACACCACATATATCTGGCTGAAGTATAAGCACAATAATCTTAATCTCCACTTCCCACATCATAAATAAGACATTTTAAAGGTGTTTTTCATAGATACTGATGAAAGTTTGGAGCATATCATAAGAAAGTGAGAAACAGCTGTTATATCTAGATTCAGCAGACACACATTTGCACATAGGGCAACGTTTAGAAAATGTCTTCAACCTGTTCCATTACTTCTTGAGAGCATAAGGTCCCCATTCTGTTCGCCCACTGCTTGAAAAATAAGATGGAGAGAAAAAAAATATCAGCACATAAGAAACTTTGGGTTTACAAAGGCAGAAAACACACCACTCTCTAATCATTAAAAATCAATCTTCAAAGTGAATGCCATGGAACCTTAAGGATTCCATTTAAGTACCTCAGTATCCATCCCCACATACTCTCTCTCCCATTTACTTCAAATTCATGTGTACCTATTTTAATATATATTTATGTCTCTGCTTTTTAAAAGTTTTTAAAAATTCTATAGTGGAATGAACACTTATTGATGTAGAAGAATTATCTTGCCACTTACATCCTTTTTCTATTTCTGCTGTAACAAACTACTGCACATTAAGTGGCTTAAACAATACAAATTTATTACCTTATATTACTAGCAGTAAGAAATATGAAATGGGTCTCGCTGGGCTAAAATTAAGGTGTTAACAGGGCTGCATTCCTTTCTGGAAGCTCTACAGGAGAATCTACTTCCTTGTTTTTTCCAGCTTCTAGAGGCCACTCACATTACTTGGCTCATAAACTCCTTCCTCCATCTTCAAAACAAACAACAGTAGGTCACATCTAATCTCTCTGACTTACACCTGCACTTTGGTCTTCCTTTTTTAAGGATCCTTATGATTACACTGAGTTCACCCAGACAATTCAGAACAACTACCCTATCTTAAGATCAACTGATTAGCAACCTTAATTCCATCTGCAACTTAAATTCTCCCTTGCCATACAAGATGACATATTCACAGTTCCAAGGGAACTCAACAATAAAATAAACAAACAATCCAATTTCAAAAATGAACAAAAGACATGAAAGATATATAGATGGCAAACATGAAACACATGAAAAAATATTCACTATCACCAGCCATTAGAGAAATGCAAATTAAGACCATGATGATATCACTACATACCTATTAGAGCAGCTAAAATAAAAATAGTAACATTACTATAAGCTGGCAGGAATGCAAAGAAACATTGCCATTAAGAGTATAAAATGGTACAGTCACTCTGAAAAATAGTTCAGTAGTTTCTTAAAAAATTAAATGTACACTCACCATATCACCCAGCAACTGCATTCCTGGACATTTATCCCAGAATGAAAACTATGTCCATACAAAAAAATCTGTACACAGTTGTTCACAGATTAGCTGCAATAGCCAAAAACTGGAAATGACCAAAATGTCCTATAATAGGTGAATGATTAACAGAACATGGTACATCCATGGTGGCACAATGGAGTAGGTGTGACTATAAAGGGGTAACACAAAGAGATCTTTGTGGTGATAGAACAGTTATGTACCTTGACTGTGGTGACAGTGACACAAATCTACCCATATGATAAAATGACATAGTTATACACACACCTCACACCAATGTCCATTTTCTGCCTTTGATATTGTACTATAGTTATGTAATATGTAGCTAGTGGGGAAACTAGATGAAAGGTACCCAGGACCTCTCTGTACTACCTTTGCAACTTCGTATATATCATTAATCACTAAAATTTTCTCAAATGAAAGGTTTTTAAAAATCAAATCATATCATAAATTCAATATCCTCTACCAACTGCTCCTCTCTTTCATTCAATCACTTTTCTATGTTATAAGATGATACTAGACTTGAAAAGAAATCAACTAATCTAGGAGTTATAAACTGGAAGCCCATGGGCTGGATTTGGTCAACAGACTTGCTTTAATTTAACAGTATTAATTTTTTTTTTTATTTCAAAGTCTTTGGAGGGAGCATATGAGCTCTAGTTCAACAGTTTCTATTCCTTTATAATCTTATGCCCTGTGCTCCATTCATTTAAATGCCTGTCTAGTCCTTAAAGACATTTGAGTTTGCCACTCTCACTAATCTTTTAAAATAGTGTGAAGCAGAGATCTGAAGTGGTAAAATGAAATGTTCAAAGCCATAGGTTTCTGATTCCAGCCAGTGCTCTACCTACTCTTCAGAGTTATTTGACCTCCTGTGTTAGTCATTCTCTCATTCTAACAGAGTAAATATCTAGATCTGTGTTTCACTTCCTTACTTGCTGTCTCAAGTAATACACCAACCATGTCTAGCCTCTATTAAAATGGGAATACTTACCTTTCCCAATTCACAGAACTATTGGAATAATCAAGCAAAACAGTGCATGTAAAATCTATACAAATGAAAGACAGTAAATACATATATTTCCCATTTCCTCTCTGAAGTGGCAGGTACTCTGGGCCATGATTCTGTGTTTGGCCTTTCCAAGTAGAGTATAGCTTTAGCAAGATCATCATATTGCTATGGGTTATAGCAGGTCCAAGCTAGGGACAGGAGCACAGAAAAAAGGAGCAAGTTCAATGGAAGTGGGCTCTGGGAGTCCTGGAATTAAACAGTAGAAAAGGAAAGTTAATGCTAAGAATGGAAGGAAGAAAAGAAAAGGAAGAAAGTTGGCTCTTTCAACCAGTTGTCTTATTTCTGACCTGGCCAAACTAAAAAACTAAAGAGTCAGGGTTGTACTTTTTATACTTTAATTATATCTTAAATATATTTACTTATCCTTAATTATTCTTCAAAATGATTTTCAAGTGTAAATGTCTACCTCCATCCCTTAAAAACCCCATACTAGATTCAACTGTTGTTAACTGTAAAATATGTATTCTTCCACAATATTTTCCTATGAGTAATATATATATGCATATATATATATACATATACATTCACATATATTTTTTTCTTTTTGTAAAAATTAGATCATGCTTTACAGATGTTCTTCAAATTGCATTTTTCATTTAAATATATATCACAGGCATCTTGCTGTACAACACATATAGTTCTACTGCATTCCTTTTAATAGCTGTATGTATTTCAACTGAATAGATGTACCAAATTTATCTAATCATTCTATTAATGTGCATACACTAGTAATTTGCTATTTTAAATTATGGTACAAAGACAATATATATTAAAATACTCATGGAATTATTTCTATAAGATAGGGTCCTGGATTTAGGATTGCTAACAATGTGCCTCTTAAATTTTATACCAATTTATATTCCTACCCACAGTGTCCATTTTCACACGTTTATCAACTTTTTGCCTTTTTTATTTCACGTTCATTTTCTTCAATCTGTTGTTCATCTTTTAACTTTATATAGTATTTTGTAAAACAAAAGTATTCTGATGTAGTGAAATCTGCTAATCATTTCTTTTATTAGCAATAAGTTCTATGAGTTATAGAGCTATACCCAAAATTGTAAAAATATTCTTCCACATTTTTGTAACATTTCTATAGCTACAAAAGGAGTTATATTAAATTTTCAATTCATCTAGAATTTATTTTTGTACATTATATGAAGTATAAAATTAAATCTAAATTTATTTTCTTAAAGTTACATACTCTGGTATTCAGTACAATTTATTAACTCTATCATTCTTCATTGATCTGAAATGTCACAACCTTTTTAATATATTAAATTTCCATATACAATTACTTGTTTTTTTAGACTTTTCTTCTAGGCCATTGATCTTCTTCACCTATCTGGTATTTTAAAATTTTTACCATTATAAACTTCTCAGATACTCTCATATACTTATTATAAATAAGCTTGAAAATCAACATGCCAAATTTCATCCCCCAAAACCCTCTTGGGATTCAGATTTATAATTGTCACACTAATTGTGGGACAAACATATTATTATGTGTCACCTAATATGATGAAAGGTGAAATACATGGCATTTGGGAAGAAATAACATTTAGTTTTCCTCTCCAAAAATATGGTGTGCATATATTTTATTCAAATTTAGTTTTATGAACTTCAGTAAAACTTTATTGTTTTTTAAATTTAGATTTTATGTCTTTCTGATTAAATTTATTTCAATTTTAGACCAAATTAACTTTAAAATGCTTATACTTAGATGTATTCTAGCCTGAAATGAAAACAATAAGGGGACTTCTTTGGTGGTCCAGTAGTTAAGACTCCATGCTTCCACTGCAAGGAGCACAGGTTCAATCCCTGGTTGAGGAACTAAGATCCCACATGCCATGTGGCATAGCCTAAATAAATAAATAAATAAACAAACAAACAATAAAGAAAAATCCTTAAAATCATTCAAGCAATAACAAATTATACAAAGGAACAAAAGTCATATTTCTTCTCTACAACACCAAATGCAACACAGCCACATATTACAAAATTTAAGGAGAAATGACTGGGATCACAAATTTTTATACCAAGTCAACTTGTCATTTCTATGTAAATAAAACAGGAAGATATTCATGGACTAATATAATAATTCACTCAACTATAACCTTTAAAATATCTTGCAGACATAAACCTACAGACTGAAAGAAGAATGGAATAAATTCAGTAATATGGATAAGGATCTTAAAACATCAAGACAAGTAAGGCTTCCAGCTACAGTGGGAAAAGAGATCAGCAAACACTCTCCCCCAAAAGCAATGTCAGTTGATGCAAGTGACAGACTAGCCAGAAACTGAGCAAGGTTAGCCTGGAAATTAAAGAGACATTGAAGAGCTACATAAAATCATCACATATCCCTGGCCAACAGGCATGTACAGACAATAGTTCAAAGTAACAATTATAAATATATTTGAAGGATTTTTGAAAAGTTTATTCAAGAAGTTCAAGAGAAATATGAGGATAATTATTCAACAAACAGAAAATATCAAGAGAGAAATAGAAAATATTAAAAATAGCTATATGGAAATTCTAAAGTTGAAAAGTATAATAACTATAATGAAAAATTCATTAAATGGGCTCAACAGCAAACTTGAGATAGCAGGAGAATGAACCAGTGAACTAGCAGATAGAGCACTAGAAACTATCCAATATGAAGGAGAGAGAAAAAAAAAGATTGAAGAAAGGTGAGGAAAGTCTCAGAGACCTGTAAGACAACCTCAATCATATCAACAGACTGTAAAGAAAACCTCAGAGGAGAGTAAAGAGGAAAGGGACAGAAAAATAAGAGTTGAAAAGGGCCCCCAAATTATGAAACACATTAATATAAATATCAAAAAAGCACAAGGACACCCAAGTAAGATAAACACATAAATCTAGACACACCATAGTCAAATATTGAAACCCAAAGGCAAAGAGAAAATCTTCCAAGTATCAAGAGAAAAACTATCCATCATATAAAGAACAAATTACCATTAAAGGTGACCCTAATCAGAAACAGTAGAGGACAGAAGGAACTGGAATGACATAAAATGCTGGGAAGAAAAAAACTACCAACCAAAGTTTCCATATCCACCAAAACTATACTATAAATGTGAATGTGAAATAAAGATATACTCAGATAAACACCATAAAAGAAAAAAAACTGATTAACAGGATTTCATCGTAAAAACTTTTGCTCTTCAAAAGACACGTTTAAAAATGAAATTAGAGGGCTTCCCTGGTGGCACAGTGGTTGAGAGTCCACCTGCTGATGCAGGGGACACGGGTTTGTGCCCCGGTCCGGGAAGATCCCACATGCCGCAGAGTGGCTAGGCCCGTGAGCCATGGCCACTGAGCCTGCACGTCCGGAGCCTGCGCTCCACACCGGGAGAGGCCACAACAGTGAGAGATCTGTGTACCATAAAAAAAAAAAAAAAAAAAGAATGAAATTAGAACACTCCCTAACACCAGACACAAAAATAAACTCGATATGGATTAAAGACCTAAAAGTAAGGCCACACACTATAAAACTTTTAGAGGAAAACATAGGCAGAAGAGTCTCTGACGTAAATTGCAGCCAGATCTTTTTTGACCCACCTCCTAGAGTAATGAAAATAAGAACAAAAATAAACAAATGAGACCCAGTTACACTTAAAAGCTTTTGCACAGCAATGGAAACCATAAACAATATGAAAAGAAAACACTCAGAATGGGAGAAAATATTTGCAAATGAGGCAACTGACAAAGGATTAATCTCCAATATATACAAACAGCTCATGCAGCTCAACATCAAAAAAACAAACAACCCGATCAAAAAATGGGTGGAAGACCTAAAGAGACTTTTCTCCAAAGAAGACATACAGATGGCCAACAAACACATGAAAATATGCTCAACATCACTAATTATTAGAGAAACAAAAACTACAATGAGGTCTCGTCTCACACGGGTCAGAATGGCCATCATCAAAAAATCTACAGACAGATAACTAACTGCTGAACAACCTTTGACAGGAAGACACAGGAACTCACCAAAAAAGATACCCCACATCCGAAGACAAAGGAGAAGCCACAAAGGAGGGGCACAATCACAAAAAATCAAATCCCATAACCGCTGGGGGGTGACTCACAAACTGGAGAACAATTATACCACAGAAGTACACCCACTAGAGTGAAGGTTCTGAGCCCCACATCAGGCTTCCTAAACTGGGTGTCTGGTATCGGGAGGACAAATTCCCAGAGAAACGGACTTTGAAGGCTAGCAGGATTTGATTGCAAGACTTCAACAGGACTGGAGGAAAGAGAGACTCCACTCTTGGAGGGCACACACAAAGTCGTGTGTGCATCAGGACTCAGGGGGAAGGAGCAGTGACCCCATAGGAGACTGAACCACACCTACCTGCTAGTGTTGAAGGCTCTCCAGCAGAGGCGGCAGACAGCTGTGGCTCACCACAGGGATAAGGACACTGGCAGAAAAAGTTCTGGGAAGTACTCCTTGGTGTAAGCCCTCCCAGAGTCCACCATTAGCCCCACAAAAGAGTATCTAGGCTCCAGTGCTGGGTCGCCTCAAGCCTAACAACCAACAGGGAGGGAACTCAGCCCCACCCATCAGCAGACAAGCGGATTAAAGTCTACTGAGCTTGGCCCACTGGAGCAACACCCAACTCTACCCACCACCAGTCCCTCCCATCAGGAAGCTTGCACAAGCCCCTCAGATATCCTCGTCCATAAGAGGGCCGAAAGCAGAAGCAAGAAGAACGACAATCCTGCAGCCAGTGGAACATAAACCACATTCACAGAAAGAAAGACAAAATGAAAAAGCAGAGTACTCTGCACCAGGTAAAGGGACAAGATAAAAACCCCAGAAAAACAACTAAATGAAGTGGAGATAGGCAACTTTCCAGAAAAAGAATTCAGAATAATGATAGTGAAGATGATTCAGGATCTTGGAACAAGAATGGCAGCAAAGAACGAGAAGATGAAAGAAATGTTTAACAAACACCTAGAAGAATTAAAGAACAAACACCTAGAAGAATTAAAGAAAAAAGAGAGATGAACAATACAATAACTGAAATGAAAAATACACTAGAAGGAACCAACAGCACAATAACAGAGGCAGAAGAACGGATAAGCGACCTGGAAGACAGAATGGTGGAATTCACAGCCACAGAGCAGAATAAAGAAAAATGAAGGAAAAGAAATGAAGACAGCCTGAGGGACCTCTGGGACAACACTAAATGCACCAATATTCACATTATATGGGTCCAAGAAGGAGAAGAGAGAGAGAAAGGACCTGATAAAATATTTGAAGAGTTTACAGTTGAAAACTTCCCTAATATGGGAAAGGAAATAGCTTCCCTAATCCAGGAGCACACAGAGTCCCAGGCAGGTTAAACACAAGGAGAAACATGCCAAGACACATAGTAATCAACTTGACAAAAATTAAAGACAAAGAAAAATTATTTAAAGCAACAAGAGAAAAACGACAAATAACATAGAAGGGAATCCCCATAAGGTTAAAAGCTGATTTCCCAGCAAAACTCTACAAGCCAGAAGGAAGTGGCACAATATATTTAAAATGATGAAAGGGAAGAACCTACAACCAAGATTACTCTACCTGGCAAGGATCTCATTTAGATTCAATGCAGAAATCAAAAGCTTTACAGACAAGCAAAAGCCAAGAGAATGCAGTACCACCAAACCAGCTCTACAACAAATGCTAAAGGAAATTCTCTAGGCAGGAAACACAAGAGAAGGAAAAGACCTACAATAACAAACCCAAAACAATTAAGAAAATGGTAATAGGAACATACATACCAATAATTACCTTAAATGTGAATGGATTAAATGCTCCAACCAAAGACACAGGCTTGCTGAATGGATACAAACACAAGACCCATATATATGCTGTCTACAAGAGACCCACTACAGACCTAGGGATGCATACAAACTGAAGGTGAGGGGATGGAAAAAGATATTCCATGCAAGTGGAAACAGACCGAGAGACTGTCATACAGAGTGAAGTAAGTCAGAAAGAGAAAGACAAATACCGTATGTTAACACATATATATGGAATTTAAGAAAAAAAAATGTCATGAAGAACCTAAATATAAGACAGGAATAAAGACACAGACCTACTAGAGAATGGACTTGAGGATATGGGGAGGGGGAAGGGTAAGCTGTGACAAAGTGAGAGAGTGGCATGGACATATATACACTACCAAACGTAAAATAGATAGCTAGTGGGAAGCAGCCACATTGCACAGGGAGCTCAGCTCGGTGCTTTGTGACCACCTAGAGGGGTGGGATAGGGAGGGTGGGAGGGAGGGAGACGCAAGAGGGAAGAGATATGGGAACATATGTATATGTATAACTGATTCACTTTGTTATAAAGCAGAAACTAACACACCATTGTAAAGCAATTATACTCCAATAAAGATGTTAAAAAAAAAAAGAATATTGGAAGAAAAAAAAGAAAGAAAGCTGGAGTAGCAATACTCATATCAGATGAAATAGACTTTAAAATAAAGAATGTTACAAGAGACAAGGAAGGACACTACATAATGATCAAGGAATCAATCCAAGAAGAAGATATAACAATTATAAATATACATACAGCCAACATAGAAGCACCACAATACATAAGGCAAATGCTAACAGCTATAAAAGAGGAAATCGACAGCAGCACAGTAACAGTGGGGGACTTTAACACCTCACCTATATCAATGGACAGATCATCCAGACAGAAAATTAATAAGAAAACACAAGTTTTAAATGACACAAGAGACCAGACAGATTTAATTGATATTTATAGGACATCCCATCCAAAAACAGCAGATTACACTTTCTTCTCAAGTGCACACAGAACATTCTCCAGGATAGAGCACATCTTGGGTCACAAATCAAGCCTCGGTAAATTGAAGAAAATTGAAATCATATCAAGCACCTTTTAAGCCACAACCCTATGAGATTAGAAATAAATTACAGGGAAAAAAACCCTAAAACACACAAACACATGGAGGCTAAACAATACATTACTAAATAACCGAGAGATCACTGAAGAAATCAAAAAGGAAATCAAAAAATACCTACAGACAAATAACAACACCACGATGATCCAAAACCTCTGGGATGCAGCAAAAGCAGTCTAAGGGAAGTTCATGGCAATATAATCCGACCTCAAGAAACAAGAAAAATCTCAAATAAACAATCTAACCTTACACCTAAAGGAACTAAAGAAGAACAAACAAAACCCGAAGTTAGTAGAAGGAAAGAAATCATAAAGATCAGAGCAGAAATAAATGAAACAGAAACTAAGAAAACAACAATAACGATCAATAAAACTAAAAGCTAGTTCGTTGAGAACATAAACAAAATTGATAAACCTTTAGCCAGACTCATCTACTAAAAGAGGGAGAGGACTCAAAACAGTAAAATTAGAAATGAAAAAGGAGAAGTTACCATGGACACTGCAGAAATACAATGCATCATAAGAGACTACCACAGGCAATTCTATGCCAATAAAATGGACAACCTGGAAGAAATGGAAAAATTCTTAGAAAGGTATATAACCTTCCAAGATTGAACCAGGAAGAAATAGAAAATATGAACAGACCAATCACAAGTAATGAAATTGAAACTATGATTAAAAATCTTCCAACAGGGCTTCCCTGGTGGCGCAGTGGTTCAGAGTCCGCCTGCCGATGCAGGGGACGCGGGTTCGTGCCCCCGGTCCGGGAGGATCCCACATGCCGCGGAGCGGCTGGGCCCGTGAATCATGGCCGCTGAGCCGGCGCGTCCGGAGCCTGTGCTCCGCAATGGGAGAGGCCACAGCAGTGAGAGGCCCGTGTACCGCAAAAAAAAAAAAAAAAAAAAATCTTCCAACAAACAAATCTCCAGCACCAGATGGCTTCATAGGTGACTTCTATCAAACATTTAGAGAAGAGCTAACACCCATTCTTCTCAAACTCTTCCCAAAAATTGGAGAGGAAGGAACACTCCCAACCTCATTCTACAAGGCCACCATCACCCAGATACCAAACCCAGACAAAGATACTACAAAAAAAAGAAAATTACATACCAATATCACTGACAAATACAAATGCAAAAATCCTCAACAAAATACTTGCAAACAGAATCCAACAAAACATTACAAGGATCATACACCATGATCAAGTGGGATTTATCCCAGGGATGCAAGGATTCTTCAATATATGCAAATCAATCAATGTGATAACATCACATTTACAAATTGAAGAATAAAAACCATATGAACAGATCAATACATGCAGGAAAAGCTTTTGAGAAAATTCAACACCCATTTATGATAAAAACTCTCCAGAAACTGGGCATGAGGGAACCTACCTCAACATAATAAAGGACGTATATGAAGCCCACAGCAAACATCATTCTCAACGGTGAAAAACTGAAAGCATTTCCTCTAATATCACGAAAAAGACAAGAATGTCCACTCTCGCCACTGTTAATCAACATAGTTTTGGATGGCCTAGCCATAAGACTGATTGCAGAGAAGAAAAGAAATAAAATGAATAAATAAGGAAACACAAGCTTTAAATGGTACATTAAACAAGATGGACTTAATTGATATTTATAGGACATTCCATCCAAAAACAACAGAATACACATTTTTCTCAAGTGCACACAGAACATTCTCCAGGATAGAGCACATCTTGGGTCACAAATCAAGCCTTGGTAAATTTAAGAAAATTGAAATTGTATCAAGTATCTTTTCCAACCACAACGCTATGAGACTGGATATCAATTACAGGAAAAGATCTGTAAAAAATACAAACACATGGAGGCTAAACAATACACTACTTAATAACCAAGTGATCACTGAAGAAATCAAAGAGGAAATCAAAAAATACCTAGAAACAAATGACAATGGAGACACGATAACCGAAAACCTATGGGATGCAGCAAAAGCAGTTCTAAGAAGGAAGTTTATAGCAATACAATCCTACCTTAAGAAACAGGAAACATCTCAAATAAACAACCTAACCTTGCACCTAAAGCAATTAGAGAAAGAAGAACAAAAAAAACCCCAAGTTAGCAGAAGGAAAGAAATCATAAAGATCAGATCAGAAATAAATGAAAAAGAAATGAAGGAAACGATAGCAAAGATCAATAAAACTAAAAACTGGTTCCTTGAGAAGATAAAAAAAATTGATAAACCATTAGCCAGACTCATCAAGAAAAAAAGGGAGAAGACTCAGATCAATAGAATTAGAAATGAAAAAGGAGAAGTAACAACTGACACTGCAGAAATACAAAGGATCATTAGAGATTACTACAAGCAACTATATGCCAATAAAATGGACAACCTGCAAGAAATGGACAAATTCTTAGAAATGTACAACCTGCCGAGACTGAATCAGGAAGAAATAGAAAATATGAACAGACCAATCACAAGCACTGAAATTGAAACTGTGATTAAAAATCTTCCAACAAACAAAAGTCCAGGACCAGAGGGATTCACAGGCAAATTCTATCAAACATTTAGAGAAGAGCTAACATCTACCCTTCTCAAACTCTTCCAAAATATACCAGAGGGAGGAACACTCCCAAACTCATTCTACGAGGCCACCATCACCCTGATCCAGAACCAGACAAAGATGTCACAAAGAAAGAAAACTACAGGGCAATATCACTGATGAACATAAATGCAAAAATCCTCAACAAAACACTAGCAAACAGAATCCAACAGCACATTAAAAGGATCATAAACCATGATCAAGTGGGGTTTATTCCAGGAATTCAAGGATTCCTCAATATACGCAAATCAATCAACGTGATACACCATATTAACAAATTGAAGGAGAAAAACCATATGACCATCTCAATAGATGCAGAGAAAGCTTTTGACAAAATTAAACACCGATTTATGATAAAAACCCTGCAGAAAGTAGGCATAGAGGAAACTTTCCTCAACATAATAAAGGCCATATATGACAAACCCACAGCCAATATTGTCCTCAATGGTGAAAAACTGAATGCATTTCCACTAAGATCAGGAGCAAGACAAGGTTGTCCACTCTCACCACTATTATTCAACATAGTTCTGGAAGTTTTAGCCACTGCACTCAGAGAAGAAAAGGAAATAAAAGGAATCCAAATCGGAAAAGAAGAAGTAAAGCTGTCACTGTTTGCAGATGACATGATACCCTACATAGAGAATCCTAAATGTGCTACCAGAAAACTACTAGAGCTAATCAATGAATTCAGTAAAGTAGCAGGATACAAAGCTAATGCACAGAAATCTCTGGCATTCCTATACACTAATGATGAAAAATCTGAAAGTGAAATTAAGAAAACGGAAACACAAAAGACCCCGAATAGCCAAAGCAATCTTGAGAACGAAAAATGGAGCTGGAAGAATCAGGTTCCCTGACTTCAGACTATACTACAAAGCTACAGTAATCAATACAGTATGGTACTGGCACATAAACAGAAATATAGATCAATGGAACAGGATAGAAAGCCCAGAGATAAACCCACACACACATGGTCACCTTATCTTTGATAAAGGAGGCAAGAATATAGTGGAGAAAAGACAGACTCTTCAATAAATGGTGCTGGGAAAACTGTACAGGTACATGTAAAAGTATGAAATTAGGACACTCCCTAACACCATACACAAAAATAAGCTCAAAATGGATTAAAGACCTAAATGTAAAGCCAGACACCATCAAAGTCTTAGAGGAAAACAGAAGCAGAACACTCTATGACATAAATCACAGCAAGATCCGTTTTGACCCACCTCCTAGAGAAATGGAAATAAAAACAAAAATAAACAAATGGGACCTAATGAAACTTAAAAGCTTTTGCACGGCAAAGGAAACCACAAACAATACCAAAAGACAGCCCTCAGAATGGCAAAAAATATTTGCAAATGAAGCAACTGACAAAGGATAAATCTCCAAAATTTACAATCAGCTCATGCAACTCAATAACAAAAAAAAAAAACAACCCAATCCAAAAGTGGGCAGAAGACCTAAATAGACATTTCCCCAAAGAAGATATACAGATTGCCAACAAACACATGAAAGAATGCTCAACATCACTAAATTAGAGAAATGCAAATCAAAACTACAATGAGACATCACCTCACACCGGTCAGAATGGCCATCATCAAAAAATCTAGAAACAATAAATGCTGGAGAGGGTGTGGAGAAAAGGGAACACTTTTGTACTGTTGGTGGGAATGTAAATTGATACAGCCACTATGGAGAACAGTATGGAAATGCCTTAAAAACCTACAAATAGGGCTTCCCTGGTGATGCAGTGTTTGGGAGTCCGCCTGCCGATGCAGGGGACCGGGTTCGTGCCCCGGTCCGGAAGGATCACGCATGCCACAGAGCGGCTGGGCCCGTGGGCCATGGCTGCTGAGCCTGCGCATCCGGAGCCTGTGCTCCGCAATGGGAGAGGCCACAGCAGTGAGAGGCCCACATACCGCAAAAAAAAACCAAACAAACAAACAAAACCTACAAATAGAACTACCATATGACCCAGCAATCCCACTACTGGGCATATACGCTGAGAAAAACATAATTCAGAAAGAGTCATGAGGCTTCCCTGGTGGCGCAGTGGTTGAGAGTCCGTCTGCCTTTGCAGGGGACACAGGTTCGTGTCCTGGTCCAGGAAGATCCCACATGCTGCGGAGCGGCTAGGTCCGTGAGCCATGGCCACTGAGCATGTGTTTCTGGAGCCTGTGCTCCACAACGGGAGACCCCACAACAGTGAGAGGCCCGCGTACCGCAAAAAAAAAAAAAAAAAAAAGAGTCATGTACCCAAATGTTCACTGCAGCTCTATTTACAATAGCCAGGACATGGAAGCAACCTAAGTGTCCATCAACAGATGAATGGATAAGGAAGATGTAGCACATATATACAATGGAATATTACTCAGCCATAAAAAGAAACGAAATTGAGTTATTTGTAGTGAGGTGGATGGACCTAGAGTCTATCACACAGAGTGAAGTAAGTCAGAAAGGGAAAAACAAATACCGTATGCTAACACATATATATGGAATCTAAGAAAAAAAATGATCATGAAGAACCTAGGGGTAAGACGGGAATAAGGACGCAGACCTGCTAGAGAATGTACTTGAGGATATGGGAAGGGGGAAGGGTAAGCTGTGATCAAGTGAGTGGTATGGTCATATATACACTACCAAACGTAAAATAGATAGCTAGTGGGAAGCAGCCGTATAGCACAGGGAGATCAGCTCGTTGGTTTGTGACCACCTAGAGGGGTGGGATGGGGAGGGTGGGAGGGAGGGAGATGCAAGAGGGAAGAGATATGGGAACATATGTATATGTATAACTGACTCACTTTGTTGTAAAGCAGAAACTAACACACCATTGTAAAGCAATTATACTCCAATAAAGATGTTAAGAGAAAAAGAAATAAAAGGAATACAAATTGGAAAAGAAGAAGTAAAACTGTCACTGTTTGTAGATGACATGACACTATTCATAGAAGATCCTAAAGACTTTACCTGAAAACTACCAGAGCTAATCAATGAATTTGGTAAAGTTGCAGGATACAAAATTAATGCACAGAAATCTCTTGCATCGCTATATGCTAACAACGAAAGATCAGAAAGAGAAATTAAGGAAACGGTCCCATTCACCATTGCAACAAAACGAATAAAACACCTAGGAATAAACCTACCTAAGGAGGTAAATACCTGTACTCAGAAAACTATAAGACACCGATGAAAGAAATCTAAGATGACACAAACAGATGGAGAGATATACCATGGTCTTGAATTTGAAGAATCAACATTGTGAAAATGACTATACTACCCAAAGCTATCTACAGATTCAATGTAATCCCTATCAAATTGGCAGTGGCATTTTTCACAGAATTAGAACAAAAAATTTTACAATTTGTAAGGAAATACAAAAGACCATGAATAGCTAAAGCAATCTTGAGGGAAAAAAAGCGTGCTGGAGGAATCAGACTCCCTGACTTCAGACTATACTACAAAGCTACAGTAATCAAGACAATATGGTACTGGAAGAAAAACAGAAATATAGATCAATGGAACAGGATAGAAAGCCCAGAGATAAACCCATGTGCCTATGTTCTTCTAACCTACAACAAAGGAGGCAAGGATATACAATGGAGAAAAGACAGTCTCTTCAATAAGTGGTGCTGGGAAACTGGACAGCTACATGTGAAAGAATGAAATTAGAACATTCCCTAACACCATACACAAAAATAAACTCCAAATGGATTAAAGACCTAAATGTAAGGCCAGGCACTATAAAACTCTTAGAGGAAAACATAGGAAGAACACTCTTTGACATAAATCACAGCAAGGTCTTTTTTGACCCACCTCCTAGAGTAATGGAAATAAAAACAAAAATAAACAAATGGGACCTAATGAAACTTTAAAGCTTTTGTACAGCAAAGGAAACTATAAACAAGAAGAAAAGACACCCTCAGAATGGGAGAAAATATCTGCAAACTAATCAATGGACAGAGGATTAATCTCCAAAATATATAAACAGCTCATGCAGCTCAATATTAAAAAGAAAAAACCCAATTAAAAAATGGGCAGAAGACCTAATCACACATTTCACCAAAGAAGACATACAGATGGCCAAGAGGCACATGAAAAGCTGCTCAACATCACTAATTATTAAAGAAATGCAAATCAAAACTACAATAAGGTATCACCTCACACCAGTTAGAATGGGCATCATCAGAAAATCTACAAACAACAAATGCTGGAGAGGGTGTGGAGAAAAGGGAACACTCTTGTACTGTTGGTGGGAATGTAAATTGATACAGCCACCAGGGAGAACAGTATGGACGTTCCTTAAAAAACTAAAAACAGAACTACCATATGACCCAGCTTTCCCACTACTGGGCATATACTCAGACAGAACCATAATTCAAAAAGATACATGCACCCCAATGTTTATTGCAGCACTATTCACAATAGCCAGGACATGGAAGCAACCTAAGTGTCCCATCAGCAGAGGAATGGATAAAGAAGATGTGGTACATAATATAATGGAATATTACTCAGCCATAAAAAGGAACAAAATTGGGTCATTTGCAGAGACATGGATAGACCTAGAGACTGTCATGCAGGGTGAAGTAAGTCAGAAAGAGAAAAACAAATATCGTATATTAACGCATATATGTGGAATCTAGAAAAATGGTATAGATGATCTTATTTGTAAAGCAGAAATAGAGGCACAGACGTAGAGAACCAATGTATGGATACCAAGGGGGAAAGGGGGAGGTGGTGGGATGAATTGGGAGATTGAGATTGACATATATACACTACTATTTATAAAATAGATAACTAATGAGAGCATACACTATAGCACAGGGAATTCTACTCGGTGCTCTGTGGTGACCTAAATGAAAAGGAAATCCAAAAATAGGGGATATATGCATACGTATGGCTGATTCACTTTGCTGTACAGCAGAAAATGATACAGCAGTGTAAATCAACTATACTCTAATTTTTTAAAAAAAGACACATTTAAGAAAATATTTTGGAAAATAAGTTACAGACTAGGAGAAGGTATTTTTCGCAAATTACTTATCTGATAAAGGACTTGTACCCAAAATATATAAAGAACTCTCACAACTCAATAGCAACATGAACAATCCAATCAGAATACAAGCAAAAGATCTGAATGGACATTTCGCCATATACAAATGGCTAATAAGCACGTGAAAAGATGAACAATATCATTAGTCACTAGGGAAGTGTAAATAACCACGAGATACCACTTCACACCCACTACAATGTCAATACAGACATATTTCAGAGATACTGCAGATTTGGCTCCAGACCACCGCAATAAAGCAAATATCGCATTAAAGCAAGTCACATGAATTTTTTGACTTCCCTATGCATATAAAAATTATGTTTACACTAAACTGTAGTCTATTAATTGTGTAATAGCATTATGTCTAAAAAAAAGTACATACCTTAATTAAAAATACTTTAGTGCTAAAAAAAAATGCTAATCATCATGTAAGCCTTCAGCAATTCTTAATCTTTTTCCTGGTGGAGGGTCTTGCCTTGGTGTTGATGACTGCTGACTGATGAGGGTGGTGACTGCTGAAGGTTGGGATGGCTAGGGTAATTTCTGAAAATAAGACAATGAAGTCTGCTGCATTGACTGACTCTTCCTTTCACTTGAACACTTAGGGGCCATTTTAGGGTTATTAATTGGCCTAATTTCAATATTGGTACATCTCAAGAAACAGAGAGGCCCAAAAAGAGGGAGAGAGACCAGGGTAAGAGTTGGTCAGTGGAGCAATGAGAACACACAAAACATGTATCAATTAAGTCTGCCATTTTGTATGGGCACAGTTTGTGGCACCCCAAAGCAATTACAATAGTAGCTTCAAAGATTACTGATCACAGATCACCATAACAAATATAATAATAGTGAAAAGTTTGAAATATTGCAAGAATTTCCAAAATGCGACACAAAGACATGAAGTGAGCAAACGCTGTTGGGAAAACAGCACCAATAAGCTTGCTCAACACAAGGTTGCCATGAACTTTCAATTTGTAAAAAACACAGTATCTGTGAAGTGCAGTAAAGTGAAGCACAATGATATGAAGGTATGCCTGTAATTAAAAAGACTGACAATACCAATTTTGGCAATGATGTGGAAAAACTGGAACTCTGGTACACTGCTTGTGGGAGTGTGAAATGTAGTCACATTGGGAAAATTTGGTAATTTCTTAAAAAGTCAACATACACTTAATAAATGTTCAAGCAATTCCATTCCTAGGTATCTACATAGAAGAAATGAAAACATACCTCCACACAGAGATCCAAGAACAAATGTTTATACTTACTTTATTTGTAATTTCAAAAAACTGGACACAAACCAAATGTCCATCAATGGATGAATGGATAAACAAATTGTAGAATATCCATATAATGGAATACTATCCAGCAATAAAAGGGAATGGAAGGCTGACATATGCAATAAGATGGATGAATATCAAAAAAGCATTATGCTAAGTGAAAGAAGACACTTCATTATTCCATTCCTATGACAATCTGAAAAATGCAAGACTTTAGGAACAGATATCAGATCAGAGGGAGCTAAGGACTGGGGTAGGGAGACTGACTGCAAAGGGGCAGAAGAGAAATTTCTAGGGTGATAGAAATCTGTATCTTGGTGGTGGTGGTAGTTTACATCACTATGTACTATAATCATTTCTCAAAATAATTTTTTGCTTCATGTAAATTATATCTTAACAAACTTGATTTTATGAAATCATAATATACACATACCTTTTGACCTAGACATCCCAATTTAAAAACCAATTTAGCTCACAACTGGCTATTACTTTAAAGTATATATGACTTAATTCCCTCACTGCAAAATTTAAATTTATCCTCTGCATCTTGGACTGGTACTTTACTTTAGCATGTGACATCTATTGTATATTGATACCTTAGTAAAAACTTCCACTTTAATATGCTGCTATACTTCCTTACATTGGAATGCTTCATCTCCATATAATTCTAAGAGTCCACTGGCCAGGGCCTCTACTCAACCATCAGAATATGAAGCAACTATAAGGAAGAAGCTGGGAACTCTAGTTCCTGGACTATTTGGCTCTTCCTTTAATATCTTCACTCATCCCCCCAAAAGCTAGCTGACCAGAGATAACCTGGTAATTAATCTAGTCATGAATGAGGTAGAATCCTAGGGTTGGAATTTGAAGGTAATGTGCCCCATGGCTTTGGTGGCAGGATTCTATGTTCAACTTACCATTTCTGATGACGGCCTTCCAGAACACCAAGCTCTTTGCGACCCTAGCTCTACTTCTGATTTCACAGAAGATATTCCATTGCTCTTAATCCCTCATGATCCAAAATAAAATGTTTGAAACTATATAACCTTCTATCACTGGTCATCTGGCCAATATTTTAATAGTAATAAATATTCTTCAAATCCTTGAAACAACTGGTTTGAAAATGCTTAGCATTAGTTCATAAATTTGGAATTTCATGGAAATGATTCTTCTGAAAATACCAACTGCTTATTTATTTTTAAATGGTAATTTTACATTTCTTATTTGATAACACTGACATTTCTGTGAGGAATTAGGAAAATATGTACAGCAGCATGCTAAGTGAAAACTGGGAAGGGCTCTTTCCAAACTGGTACAGCTGATTATCATGATGTAGACTCTTCATTTAAAAACAAATAAACAAATAAAACTTTCATTTTCTTCACAAATTTTAAGATCTTGAAAACTCTAAGACAATGGGAAGTCCCAGAGCTCTCTAGAAAGTGTTTTCTCAAGCTCTGTTCCTGCTCAGACAGCTGATCCTTTGCAGCAATAGGCAGTTGTGACTCCATTTGTAAAAATTCAAGTAAAATCTATCATTTTTGAAGAGAAGGAGAGAGTAAATCCTAGGCTTCTCAAATGTCTTTACAGGTTGAATATTTGGAAAGGTCAGGACACCAACCAATGTTGGAATATGAGGAATTATTTAACTTTCTACCAAACAATATGTAAAATAAGCTCTTTCTCAGCTTGATCATTATTTCACTTTCATTTAATAAAGAATTCTTGCCAACACTTCTGGGATTACCCAAGGAGTGAATTTTTTAACTTGAATTAGTAGCATTTTTCCAAGAATCATACTTTGAAGATTCATAAAGAGCACTAGCAAAGTCTGATTTGAGAAATGAATGTCACACTGACCGTTAATACAATCTAAGTAAGATTTAAAGTAAGATGGAAAACAGAAGATGATGAGAGCTTTCTATTCCACTGGGAGGCTGGCAAGCCATTTCCAAAAGAGAGGGCTCCGAGTCTTACACAGGGACAAGAACATCAGTGGATTTTGAGTTTTATCTTCCCAGAATCACTGAAATTTTGATGGTGAATAGGCTAATTAAGTTATTTATTATTCTTCCAGTATTTGTTAAAAGGTTTGTTGTAGGTGTCTTCTAAGGGAGCAGCTTTCACATTGTTACTCATTTTTTGGATATCAGATTTTGGGGGGTTAGACTTGAGTGTATTCCAAGTTAGATGACCCATAACGCATAAGGCATAAGAGCAACAGTTTGCTTAGTGACCTCACTTTGCTGACAGATCTAAGAAGAGTTGATTTTTCAGTTTGTTCAGCTTTTTATTTCCTGTTAGGATGAAGTGAAAACATCCAAGCTCCTTACATACAGGACTGAAAACCAGAAGTCCCGATGTTCATTTTTAATTTTAATAGTTTGTCAAATTCCTCTCTATAAGGATAAATAACATCGCCCCCACACACACATACAAAGGTTTTTACGATGATTATGCCAGATAACATATGTGAAAGGTCCTGGCATACTGGTTACTTTATATAGTCACTTAACCATTTGTTGAGTCTAAATTTGTTGACAATGAACCTCTCCAACTTACAGTCAGGTTGTTTTATAAATGTCCATAAATATGATGGATGTTTAGAACTTAATAATTCCACAATGAAACAACAATATGTATGGTAATTATTTCCAGATTTTCCCAAAAAGTCTACTCTTATTTAACTAGTAGTATAGTAAGAGTATTTCTCAAAAAAATCCCTACCAAGAGAGCTATAACTCTGAAATCACCAGAAACTAAGAACATGAGAACAGAAGGAGGAAGAACAGGAAAATGGAGATAGTTGTGAGAGTAACAAATACATCTTAATCAGATGCCATCATTTTCATTTCCTAAATCATTCTCCCCCCAACCAGTCTGTGATATCCTGCAGGTCTCTTACTTCACAAACGTTATTTCAGTAACACTAATGGCACTTCCCCAAAGTTCAAGATACAGAACTGATATACTGGAAATAGGTATTGCTAGAGAAAGAGCTTCCTGAATCCTTTAATATTCTGGGTGCAGAGTTGAGGACAAAGACTTGAACATATCTAAGAAAAGGAATGAACTTACTGGTCATCTTTCAGTGTACACACACATGCACGTGTGCATGCACCCATGTGCGCGCGCGCACACACACACACACACACACACACATACACACTCCTGTTTCAGAGATCAGAATTGTACTACTCTGGGGAAATGAGGGTCTAGCTTCAAACTTACTCCCTCTGGGATTTTCTTCTCTAACAGTCATGCCCCCAGTGATATATTAATGAAGTCCATTTGATGAACAGGTTTGCCAATTTCTGACTCATATTTCTTAGAGAGATGTTACCAGGTAAGAAGAGAAGCATCCAGTCTTGGAAAGTCAAAGTCACAATCATTTCATAATTCTTCCAAAGGCCAGTCATTCTATTCAACATTCATTCACAGTGTTCCAGGCCTGTACTAGATGCAGAGAGTGCAATGGTGAGCAAAATACCATATTTGCCTTAGGAGCAAATGGTCTAACCTGAACAGAAATATCCTGAGGAGAATTCTATTTGGTCTTATTTATATCCTGGACATACTTGAACCAATCACTGTGGCAATTCTGGGCCACATTTCCATCCATTAGGTGAGGAAGATGGGGTGTGGATCAGGAAAATAGGCAAGGAGCTCAAGCATGCAGACTGAGTGTCCCACATAAATGACATGAAGCATTCTCCAAAGCAAAGGTGGGATAGGAGGGAAAAGGCTATACTCAGAAGGAAGAAAATAAAATACGGTGGACAAACATACGAGAAACCCTTTCCCATGAATGATGCAAATCAGAAAGAAGACACACAAATTGTATTTCACAAGGTATGTGAGGTTTAACAAATCCACTTATCTAGGCAACTCACCAGGTAAAGTATCTTTCCCCAATTATTAAACCAAACAGCAAGGGGAAATGCACATATTCTTCAAGGGAATCCTGTTTAAAAAAAAGACCTGGTAATATAGGTTGTTTACTGATCTGTGGTTACGAGATGTTCCTAATTTGGCTACCAGTGAGATACAGTGTGCCATTCTATCATTGCCAATCGTTTCCTCAGGCCAGTCACATAAGAGCCATCTGAGCTTCTCACCACAACAAAGCGTTTATTGGCACAATTGATTGCTTAATAAAACATTCTCCTTTTGTTCCATGCAACATTGACTTGGTCCAGAGACAGAAAATGAAAGAACCATATACAATATTTACCCAATAATCTATTCAAGGCATTCTCCAGTCTGTGCATAATGGAGCAGAAAGCCCCACGGCACAGAGTTTAAGGCTGACAAAGAGTCTGAAAATTGAAATAGGAAATCCAGGAGAATAAAAATCCACAGAAGAGGGAGCCCTCAAAACTAAGAATAAATTCTAAGAATAAAATTATAATTTAAGTATAAAATCTAAGTGTAAACTGATTACTGAACTGTGAGACTCCAAAAAGTCCATTGGAAAGCGACAACTGGAAAGCTGAAAAGGCTGAGCAGAGATTTCAATTACTGTCTGATGCAAGGAGAGAGTGTTTTGAGTTTGAATTTTGCCAACTTAGAAAGGCTGGATAATCATCTGGACTCTCCAGTAAAACTGCAGAAAGGAGTAATGCAATAGGAGCAAAGACTATGTCTCACCCTAAGATTAAAAGAAAAAGTAAAACAGAACTGCTCTATCAAAGTGTAAAACAAAGTCTACACTAGTTCAAGGTAATCAGCCAATAACTGAGCTGTTTCCTTGTATTAAAAAAAAAAAAGAACTATTCAGAGAAAGAGAACAAAATCAAGATTCTTTATAATGTATCAAACATAATGTCTAGATACCATTTTAAAATTACTAAACATGGGAATAGAAAAAATGTGACCCATAGTTAAAAAGAAAAGCAGTCAATAAAATCCCAAAATGATGCAGGTGTTGGAATCAGCAGTCAAGTACTTTATTTTTTTTATATACTACCCAAAGCAAATTTTTTTAAAATACTACCCAAAGAAATCTACAGATTCAATGCAAGCCCTACCAAATTACCAATGGCATTTTTCACAGAACTAGAACAAAAAAAATCTTAAAATTTGTGTGGAGACACAAAAGACCCCAAAGAGCCAAAGCAATCTTGAGAAAAAAATGGGGCTGGAGGAATCAGACTCCCTGACTTCAGACTACACTACAAAGCTACAGTAATCAAGATGATATGGTACTGGAACAAAACCAGAAATATAGATCAATGGAACAGGATAGAAAGCCCAAAGATAAACCCACACACCTATGGTCAACTAATCAATGACAAAGGAGGCAAGGGTATACAATGGAGAAAAGACAGTCTCTTCAATAAGTGGTGCTGGGAAAACTGGAGAGCTACATGTAAAAGAACGAAAATAGAATATTCCCTAACACCATAAACAAAAATAAACTCAAAATGAGAAGAGCAGTGAACCTAAAAACAGAGCAATAAAAATAATCCAAGACCTAAATGTAAGACTGGACACTATAAAACTTTTAGAGGAAAACATAGGAAGAACACTCTTTGACATAAATCACAGCAGTCAAGTACTTTAAAGCTGCTATTATAAATATGATCAAGGACTAGAGGAAAAGATGATCATATTGGATGAAAAGATGGAACATTTAAGCAGAAAAATATAAACTATAAAAAAGAACCAAATGAAAACTCTAGAAATGTACAATATCTGAAATTAAAAAACTCAAAAGATGGGCTTACCAAAAGATTGGAGGCATCCCCAGAAAGATCATGAACTTGAAAAACAGGGCAATAAAAAGTATTAACTCTGAAGAACACAGAGAATAAAAGATCAGACAAAATTAACGAGTTTCAGGCATCTACACAGAAAAATATCAAATAGTTGAACATATGTATAATAAGAATCTCAGAAGCATGAAATTGTGGGGAAATTTTTTAAAAAAATATAGTGGATGAAAAATTCCCAAATTTGAGGAAAAACACTGACTTTTAGATCCAAGAAGTTCACCTAACCCAAGTCAGGAAAAACATAAAGAGAGCCATATTAGGCACGTCTGAGTAAAAGAGCAGAAAAACAAAGGTAATAAAAAAATCTTGAGAGCAGCCACAGCAAAATGAAACATTACATATAAAGGAAGAATAATACAAATGAAAGCTTACTTTTCAACAGAAAGAATGATGGCCAGAAGAAAGTAGAACAATAGTTTTTTTAAACCGAAAAAAAAATTTTTTTAATTTAAAACTATCAACCTGGAATTCTATAGCTTGGTAAAGTATCCTTCAAAAATGAAGGATAATTAAAAATATTTTCATATGAACAAAATTTGAGGATTTGTCTTCAAAAGGGCACACACTTCATGCTAACAGAAATTATCTGGCAGAAGAAAAATTACATCAGATGGAAATTTATACATTCAAGGAGAAATAAAAAGGAGTGGAAATGGTAAATATGTGGATAATTTTAACAGATGATATTTTCCATCTTCTATTAATTTCTGGAAAAAACAACTGATTGTATATACGTAATACTACTATACTATACACTTAAAATAGTAAAGATGATAAATTTTATATGTGCTTTTTACCACAATAAAGAGAAAAAAACTGACTACCTAATGAAAAAATTATAATTTTGTATTATGGGGATTATAATATATGTAGATGTAAAAATATATAACAACAATATCACAAAAGGATAGGGCTGTACATGGAATTGTAGTATTACAAACTTTTACATTTTATTACAAATTGTACTATATTAACTCTAAAATGGGATAAATTAAAGATCCACATTGTAATCTCTAGTAAAGTCATTTAAAAATAATACAAAGTTATAGCTAGAAAGTCATTAGAAGAATTAAAATGAAAGTCATTAGAAGAATTAAAATGAAACATTTAAACTTTGATTAATCCAAAAGAAAACAGGAAAGGAGATAAAAGGGAGAAGGGAAAAAAGGCAGGACAAATAGAAAACAAACAGCAAAATTGTGGGCCTAGAAATCCACTTCCAGCTATGTTGGAGTAACTGGTAGTAAATCAGCCCTCGCGACATAAACAGCTATAAAATTGAACAAACTATTTGAGGCAACCTTTTTAAGGCAGTGGACAACAGACAGCACATGACTGAGACCCTTGAGAGAAAGGAAATTCATTAGGTAAGCCCCATGACTACCCAGCTCTCTAACTGTATATAATTTCCCAACTGCAGTGCAGAGAACTGGAGGCTGAACAGTTCAAGCTGATTGATTCCATTGACCTGAGAGGCAGAAATCAGAGTTCAGGTTGGTTGAGGTAGCTGTAATCTATGAGGCAAGGTAACAGAGGAAAGGATGGCTGTGCAGAGGAGACCTCAGGAGTCCATGTGGGAGGTCCTGTGTAAATCTCTGACCCAGGGTGAGACTGTTCATGTTCAGAGTGAGACCATACAAGATTTACCAGATAGCCATTACTATGGAGTTAAGAGGGAACTAGGGATATTAGAGGACAAGAAATGCTGGAGGAAAAGCAGAGTTCCTGGCTGCTTCAGAGTGGAGAGATCCTGTTAATACTTTGATAATATCCCTGGCATTCAGCTGAGACACCAGAAGGCCACACCACAGGAGTAAAAACGAAGCTTTAGTGTAAGACTTACTCTAGATCCACACTAACAAAGCCTGAAACCAAGTCCTAATGAGATCCACAAGGGAGAAAGAGTTTGAAAGTCAAGTCCTCCAAAGGTAGAGGGGCTTGAGAAACATCCTGGACTTTCCACAGATCTGAAAATAGCTAAAACAAAATCTACAAAAGTTTAAGGTGACCAGCAAGTAATTGAATTGTCTGTTAAAATAAGAATCAATACTATTCAGAAAAAGATAACAGGATCCAGACACTACAGTATTTTTATTCACAGTATCAGTATTCAGTTAAAAATCACCAGATACATAAAAAAAAGAAAATGTCATCCATAGTCAAAAATAAATAAACAACAAAAATTAATCAATAGAAAGCAGATCAGAAATGGCCAGATGTTGAACTTAGCAGACAAAGACTTTAAATCACCTATTATAAATATGTAAAGAGTTAAAAGAAAATATAGTTTTAATGAGTTAATGGATAAGGAACCTCAGTAGAGAAATGGAAACTGCAAAAAATAATAATAAATAAATAAGAGGCAAATAGAAATTTTAGAATTGAAATTAAAAATTCACTAGATGAGGGCTTCCCTGGTGGCACAGTGGTTGAGAATCCGCCTGCCAATGCAGGGGACACGGGTTCGTGCCCTGGTCCGGGAGGATCCCACATGCCGCGGAGCAGCTGGGCCTGTGAGCCATGGCCGCTGAGCCTGCGCGTCCGGAGCCTGTGCTCCGCAACGCGAGAGGCCACAACAGTGAGAGGCCTGCGTACCAAAAAAAAAAAAAAAAAAAATTCACTAGATGGGCTAAGGAACAGATTGTAGAAGAAAGAGCAGTGAACCTAAAGACAGAGCAATAAAAATAATCCAATTTGTTGTCTTTTCACTGTCTGTGTTTTGTTAACGTGAAATTAAACTGTAGTTCTAAGCAAACGTTGGTTGCCTAGGGAACAATAATTGTATATTCAATTTATCAGAAATAAAAGAGTATTTGTCTTAAAATGCAAAAAAAATATATATATATATATATATGCTCAGTCCAATCCAAAGGAGGAAAGAAATTTTTGAAAAAATTTAATAGCGCCTCATGGATCTTTGGGACAATATGAAATTATCTAACATACATATAATTGAGTCCTGGAGACTGGGGCAGAGAAAATATTTGAAGAAATAATGGCCCAAAACTTGACAATTTTAATGAGAAACACCAACTGTAAATCTAAAAGATTGAAAATTTATGCAATGTGTTCTCCAACAAAAAAAATTAAATTAAGTTAGAAATCAATAATAATGAGACATCTAGAAAATCTCTTAGTATTTAGACTTTAAATAACACATTTCTAAATAACCCATTGATCAAGGAAGAAATCACTAGAGAAATTAAAAAATACTTCAAACTGAAAAATAATGACACATCAAAATTTGTGGAATGCAGGCAAACAATGCTTGAAGGAGAAATTTATAGTTTTAAATTCATAAATTAGAGAAAAGAGAAAGATTTAATATTAATTATAAGTTTCCACCTTAAGAAGCCAGTGAAAGAAGAGCAAGTTAAATCCAGAGTAAGTCATGAGAAAGAAATAATACAGATCAGAGTAAAAATCAGCAAATGATAGAGGAAACTAGCAAAGCTAGAAGTTTTTTCTTTTAAGGGATTAATAAAGCTAATAAACACCTAGCAAGAGTAACTAAGAAAAAAAGAGAAAATAAACCCCCACAAATTAACAATATCAGGAATGAAAGAGAAGCATCACTACAGATCCTACAGGCATTAATAAGGTAATATTAAGAAAAAATTATGCCAATAAATTCAACAACTTAAATTAAATTTTTAAAAATTCCTTTAAAACACACAACAAAAATGACTGAAGAAATAAAAGAACTGAATAGTCCTATATGTATTAAAGAAACTAAATTTATAATAAAAATTTCATATAAAGAAAACTCCAGGCCAAGCTGGGTTCACTGGTAAAGTCTATCAATAATCAAGGAAGACTTAATATCAATATTACACAAATTCAAGTAATAGCAAAGAATGCTTCCACCTTATTTTATAAGCCAGCTTAACTCTGATACCAAAATCTGACAAGGTCATTACAAAAACAGAAATTTACAGACCAACAACCCAACTCTTCAAATGTATAATCAAGTGGGGAAAGGACAGTGTTTTCAACAAACGCTAATGAAATAACTGGATAAACATAAGGAAAAATGAACATTAACCTCTCCCTGACACAATTAATTAATGTGAAATGGATCACAGACCTCAGTGTAAAAGCTAAAACTATAAAATGTCTGAAAGAAAACATGGAATAAAATTTTCGTGGCCTTATGAGTAGACAAAAGATTTCTTAAATGGCACACAGAGAACATTAATCATATAAGAAAATTTTGATAAGCTGAACTTACCAAATTAAAACTTTCTGCTCTATAATACTGAAAACAAGTTAAAAGTTCATTAGCAGGAGAAAGCATGAATTGTGGGATATTCATACAACGGAAAATAACTCAGAAAAATTTTTAAATGAACTACTGATACACACAACATGGATGAGTATTGGAAACATTATGTTAAGCTTATAAAGCTAGACACAAAAGAGTACATATGAAGTTCAAGAACAAGCAAAATAATCCATGGTGATAGAAATCAGAACAGTGGTTGCCTTTGGGAGATGAGGATTGACAGGAAAGGGACAATAGGGGACTTTCTGGATGATGGAAAAGTTCCAGATCTTGTTTAAGGTGGTGGTTACACATACGTATACTTTTATCAAAACCAATCAAATTGTACACTTAAGACCTTTGCATTTTATGATATATAAATTTTACTTCAATTTTTTAAGTGACAATAGGGAAAAAGGAATTTCAGTTCCTGCCAATTTATGTAATCTTCCATCTAGATTTGAAAAGGTACCAAGTATTATACCAAGTAAAATAAAACTCAAGTGACCCATGCACCTTACCTGAACCCAGTTATCAAACTATAAATAGGTAAAATGAAAGGTTCCAAAATCTACCCATCTAATATTCTACAG
Organism: Aethalodelphis obliquidens; assembly: GCF_003676395.1. Classification (NCBI taxonomy): domain Eukaryota; kingdom Metazoa; phylum Chordata; class Mammalia; order Artiodactyla; family Delphinidae; genus Aethalodelphis; species Aethalodelphis obliquidens. Next base: position 16,882,512 of record NW_020837955.1, read on the forward strand.
ATTAGGATAGGCATATTCACTATAGAAAGACACAACAAAGACAGCAGGCAGCCAACTACATGGAGTTTCATCTGCTATCTGCTTCTGCCCTTCATCTCTCCACAGGGTCCAACTTCCAAGGAAAGCCCACCTGAACCCTCTGGAGCCCAAAAGATGCCCATAAGCTTTCAGGCCTTGCTACCATAAGCTAGGAATAACTCCAGACAAAGCTTATCATCAAGACAGTATCCAGGACCAATCCACAAGCACTCACTTCTTTGGTAGCCCCATCAAGGTCATTCAAGTCAGTGAGACTGACCTTTCCCAACATTAACCCAGGATTCTAATCAAGCTTACAAGGAGATTAACTTAATTTGCTCAGCTGGCTACAAAAAACATGTGCATGAATTCTTTCCTGCTCACCCTCATGCTAGCCTTTCCCTCTGCTCTTCCTGTTTCTTTTCTTTTTCACACATGCACAAACAGTCACGTCGTCATATGAGACAAGTGAACACTGAATCTTATGGGTAAAAAACATGTTTTCCAATTTTCCTTCACAAAACCATATTTTATATCAGGTTCTCCTATGGATTTATAGCCAATGAAGAGATGTTACTACATTCGCTCATGGAGGGGGATGATAAAAACTGGAAAGGAAGAATCAGACAAGGCAAAGAGAAGCTATCCAGAAGGCTGCAATTGGAGAAGCATGACAAATGGGCAGCACAGTTTTAGAGGGTTCCGGCAGAAAGGCAGATTGCCTGACTGGGAGAGATTCTCCACAGCTGGAGCATCGCACACACCATCTGGAATTTTTTAAATCTGCTTTCCCCAGGTGATCTGATTCTCAGATTGCCAGTGGAGATGAGAAAAGGAGTAATTGTATAGCTCAGAACAGCTCTAAATTCTCCCCAAATTAGTTAATGAAACCTTGTTTGAATCAGTTTCAACTTCTCCTCCAAATTGAGCCCCTAGTTTTGCATTGTTGTTTCCCCACAAAGAATTGAACGTAGGAGTTTAACCCCAAAGGTTTTCTGTGCAATGGAACAAAACAGGATTCCCAGCACGATGGTCAAAAATGGTGCTCCAACTGTAGGATCTGGTCCAAATTTCTCAATACAGGCCAACAAAGCTTCATTTTCATTTTCACTCCTCTTGACTAGTCTTAGCACTACTTTTAGCTGTTGCCAAATGGAGAGCCTACATACTGAGGTCCCCAGTTTTCTTTCCCAGATGGTCCAAACTCCAGATGTAAAACAGTAAAGGAAAATATAATTTAAAAAATTAAGAGCAACTGCAAACCCTCAAAATAATGAAAGGCTTTGGTTTTCTTTCTTTCACAACATGTATGTTTGTGAAAACAGAAGTGAGGTGCATGGGAGAAGGGAGGGTGAAAGAAAGAGATAGAGCTTGCTGGGGAACAGGAAGGGCAAAGGAAGGAATAAAAGGTAGAGGAAAGGGATTATGCCTCTATCTTCTATCCTCGTTTCTGCCCCAACCAACTTTTTTTTTAGTCTCCTATTCTATCTTGCTTTAAACCAGGAGTATAAAAGCAAACTTTTCCTGTAAAAAGCCAGATAGAAATTATTTCAGGCTCTGTGGATCATGCAGGTGCTGTCACAACTGCTCAACTCTGCCACTGTAGAATAAAAACAACCATAGACAACATGTGAACGAATGAGTATGGCTTTGTTTCAATTTATGGATTCCAAACTTTGGATTTCATATACTTTTAACATATCACAAAATATTATTCTTTTGATATTTTTTTCAACCATTTAAAAATATAAAAACCATTCTTAGCTTGCAAACCACACAAAAACAGTCAGTGGGCCAAATTTGGCCCATAGGCCATAGTTTGCCAATCTCTGTTTAATACCAATAAAGACCATCATTCCAGGTTCAGTTCCAGGACTGTGCAATGGTTACAGCAAGAAACTCACATGATTCCTTACTCAGAGTAGATTTTTTTTTAAATTGAAGTGTTACATCCTACCATGAGTAGCTGTGGTAAACTTTTCATTCTCAGGTATAGCATGCCAGAGGTCTAAATAAATGTATATCTAAAATAAATTCCTTCTCCACTTTTAAACTTTCGAGAATTTTCTACTTTGCCTATTCTTCTTATGCATCTTCTTTCATTCTTGTTGGTATCAAGAAAGGGTAGTTTCTTGACAATCTCAAACATTTTTAAGTATCTACTAGCGCTTTACTTTGGTGATAATAAAGGTTAATATAGATACCAGTACATTTCTTTTCTCTTCTCTCTCTCTTTTTAATGAAAACACTAACATGTCCACCCAAATAAATTAGCATCTCTACTACTATAGACTTATTTGCTGAGAATAACAAATTCATTTTCAAAGAGGAAAAATTTCTGGGTACAAATAAAAATAGGCAAGAACAGTTTATCATTTATAACTATAAGTTTTGGTATAGCACTTTTCACAGAGTTTTCACTGAAGGGACCATTCCAAGATAAAGGTATCAGGTCAGCATCTGATACTAAGGATATGGTCCTGCCCTCAAAAACTTACCATCTAGTTGTAGAGGCATAAGAGACACACAAAACAGTAATATAATAACCACATCACTCCACATAATTCAGTATATATGAAAATGTATAGCAATATGGAGTCCCACAAGATATAATAAAGTGAAAGCTTAGAGAAATTATATGAGGAAAAACCCCACTCTCAAAATATATTTAAAAAATACTTCCTGTCTAACAAGAACAAAATTAGAAAAATTCCAGAAAAGGCAATAATGAAATGTAAAAAATGCCCTACCTACCCACCCCACCCCCCAAAAAAACTATGGATAAAAAAATAAGGACCACCGCCAAAGAAAAAGAGAACACATTACAAATATAGTAAAATATAAGAAATAAATGACATAATAAAATAATAATATGGACATAAATGAGTGTCCTAGCAGCATACATTGGGGGACATACTTTTATGTTGGAAGTCAAATGTGAATTTAAGAGTTTGAGCTTGTAGTGTTTAAAATTCTAGAGAAAATGCAAACATGGATAATAATAAATAATTCAAGGTAACTGAGTATCTGGTAAGAGGTACAGATGACAAATAATCTAGGAATTCAGAGAAGGCTGAGGACTAGGGTAATGGTTTAGAGAAGAAAGTAGTCCTACACATAAAGCCCAGCACAAATGAAACCCAAATGTTCAAGGGAAGGGTGGTACACCAGAGACAGGGTGATGCAGGAAGGGAGCTTGGATAGGAAGGAAATCTGCCTGCCCATGGCAAAGGGAGTCCATCAGTTGGAAAATAACCCCAAAAGGACCCAGACAGTATAATGTCCAACTGGAGAGCCAAGCAAAACCAAACTGTAAGATAGCCGAGTATCTCCTCTTTATAATCAATGTGTGGTAATAATCAATGAATATTAGATCCTTTGAGATTATCTAATCCTATACATTAATTTCATATATAAGTCTTCAAACCAAAGAGGTAAACTAACTTACACAAATTCACATAATGAGTTGGTGGCAGGCCTAAGTTTCCAACCCTAGTATCCTATCTCCCAGATGGTCCAGTATGCTGTCCATTGTACCACACCAAGTCCTTAAGTGATGTGTGTCCATTCTTGTTACTCTCTTAGGAATTTCTGAAAGTTGCCTTTCAGTATAAGTTCAATACTTAGAAGACTAAATGCAGCTAGGTTTTATGTTTTGTTTTTTATCAGTATAAAGAACTGCTAATATTATAGGTCCTGGCATCACACAGATCTACGCTTCAATTCTATCATTGACATTACTGATCGTATGGCCTTGAGCAAGTTACTTTACCTCCCTAACCTCAGGTTTTACATCCATAAAACAGATACAATAATGCCTCCACAAAGGACTGTTGTGAAGATAAGTAATATTTTACATGTAAAGTATGTAGTACATGTCCTGAAATACAATAAACACGCAATAAATGCTAGCTATAATAAATGGTAGCTATTGTTAAAGAAAACATTCACCCTTTCCCATATTTTCACCCATTACAGGCAGCACAGCCTAGCAGTTAAGAAGGTAAAGAGGGCAGACTCTACAGCCCCCTGCTCTGCCACTTACTAGATGTGAGCTTGGGCAAACTACTTAAACTCTGTGTGTCACACTCCCTATCTGTAAATAGGGTTGTTGTAAGGATTAAATGAGACATTGTATGTAAACCATATCTAAACAAATAGAAATGTTTGTTAACAAAAATTAACTTACATGATAGAAACTTCCATCTGCTGGGAAGTATTAGGGTGAAAATTTTGCCTTTTTCCCATTGATGGGTATGAGAGAGAGTGATTGTATATGCTTATAGTAAGCTCATGGTGGTAATGGGACGGGGAGGGGAAATGGGCAGAAATTGCTCCAGGAGTTCTATCGATCTGTCACCAAAATACCTATCAAGAGGTTTTCTGCCTCAGTTAGCCAGAGTTGGATTTTACTGCTTATGAGTTAGAATCCTAACTGATATTAATATCCTAAGGTATCGTTTCATTTTATAACAATAGGATTATACTATGCACAATGTTCCATAGTTTGCTTTCCATTTGACAATAACTTACTTTACTTTCTAAATTTCAGATTGGCTAGGAGGTGCATGCCAGTTTCTTTTAGTCCCCCTGTTCCTCTCAAATACCAGGTGACAGAATGATTAAGGAGAATTTGTATGACTTCAATCCATGCTGAAAGTAAATTGCCTGTAATGAGCTCTCTCCAGTCAGAAAAAAGAATGAAATGTACCACACTTCCAACCTACCCCTACTCCCTCACTAATATTTGGTATCTGGTAGCTGAATTTCCTCATTAAACATTTTGAGGGCATTTTGAAATAAAGTATTTTCTGTTGCATTTTCCCCAATGCAACTCTCCATCTCTCTGTCATTCACTAATATAAAGATCTAAGAGCCCAGTAACACCACCATGGCCTGGAACTAGGGGCAAAATCCTAGGGATCCACTGAGATTGCAGCCAGTAATCTGTCCATAGGCACAGCCAATGGTCAGAGCCAGAAGTTATGAAGTAAGCAAAGTTAATGTCCAAGACCTGAGCCAAGAGCCATAAAACAAAGTTGGCAAGGAGAGTCGAGGAAGGGAAATGGGTGTCAAATCTAAGCCAAAGGAATTAAAAACACCTCGTATCATCATAACCAACTAGAGGCCATTGCAAAACTATTACTGCTGCTTTAGGCATAGCCTTCTTAAAGATTGCTGCCCAAATGGCTGGGCCCTGAAGAGCAGTCAGTTTGTTCTGTGGCTACTTCTTTGTTCAGTGGCTTCTTAGCCTATTCACCCATCGTCTACAGTTTCCCTTGTGGTGTGCCTTTTTAGCAGTATGGGCTTAAATGTAATCCCTTCCTCCTTGGGCCAGTCACTTAAGCTCTAGGAATCTTAGCTAGCTCATGTGTACAATGATGATAGTGCTTCTTACCTTTATAGATTTGTTTTAAGGATTGTATGAGAATACATATGAAAATCTTGAATATTTGACTAAATCTAAATGAATTATTGGTAAGACACTATAAACAAAGTTAAAAGATTAATGGTGAACTGAGAGAAAATATTCATTACAAGTATTTAACAAAAATGTTAATATCCCAATAATTTAAAACTTCTACAAATCAATATGAAAATTACAAATGACCCACACATAGAAAAAAATTGCAAGGCATTCACAGACAATTCACAAAAGAAATACAAGATGTTCAACTTCGTTAGACATCAGGAAATTGCCAACTAAACAAGGAGATACCACTTTACCACTTGAAAAAAAGGTAAAAAGATCAATAATACTCGTGTTGGCAAGGGTGTGGGGAAAAAGGTACTCTCATACAGCTGGAGACAGGAAAAACCTTGTAGGTAGACAATTTGCCTGTAATATTTAAAATGTGAATAACCTTTACTCTGGCAATCATACTGCTAGTAAACTATCAATAACAAACACTGTCATAAGTTCTTAAAAATATATGTCCAGGATGTCCATTAAAATAACTAAATTAATTGTGAATAAATGTGCACACACATATATATATATGTTTTACATTTATTCCTTTGCTGTATATGTTATATACACATATGTAAATATGTATAAACAGTGACTAGAAAAAGATCTAGAAGTTTACACACTGTTGATGGTATCCATTCCAAGGAAGTGAGATTGGAGAACATAGAGAAAAGACTTTATATATATTTATATATAATATATATACTTTATATATATTATACATAATAAATATATGAAAGTATATCCTATAATTTTCTCCAACCAAATAAACTTCTTCCATAATTTTTAAAGACAAAAAAAGAAAATGTTTTACAGATTAGAAAGCAACATATAGGTGTTATGATTCTTAAGTTATACTTTATCAAGCAAAAAGAATTTAAGGTGATATACAAATATGTAATGTTATTATTTCTTACCCAAATTTCTTACTTAAAATGATTTTCAAGTCAAGAAAACAAAAGTTGTCAAGCATTCCATATGCTTAAAAATGTGGTAACTCTAGGTTTAAACTACAGAATTATAGTTCTCTTTAAAAAGGGTATAATCAGAGAAAAATGTCCTTGTAAATTTTAGCAATTCTTATATTTTTTACTATTATTTTCATGCTTAAAGCATATTACAGACATTAATATTATTCCTAGAACATGATGCCATCTCTGACCTACTTGTCTTCTAAAGTAATTACCCCAAACTGAAATTCCCTTCTTTTAATATCTTCCCTCTTCTCAGTTTGTCAGATCATTTTAAATTTGAATATATTTATTTGATCACCAGATACAACAAGATCACCAGCTCAGTTTTGTTAGATAAGCAAACACACGCACCTTCCATTTCATCATTGAAGGTAATATAAAAATGTTGCAAAATATTAAAAAAAATATATTTTTATATTTATAAATATAAAAATATATAAATGTTGCAAAAAATATAAAATATATAAATATAAAATATATTTTATATTTATAAAATATAAAAATGTTGCAAATTTATCAAAAAACAAGAATTCCAATAAACCATGTTAAGCTCAGAGGCAAATGGAACCTTTAGTGTGCCCTTTACCCCTTTCTGTGCCCAGTTCTGTGGTGCTGCTTCCCAAGGCACCCCAAGCTCCCTCCCAGCAAAGCCTGCTTTCAGGAAAGGATCTGAAAAACAAATTTACATTGATGAGTGAAAAACATACAAAAAAATAAAGCTGTAATTGCTAAATTTCAGAAACTGATTTTTAGAGTTTGACTTGAGTACCCAGTATTGCCAGGTACTGTATACAATGTGAACCAAATTGATGGGCCCTGTCCTCAGAAAACATGGAAAACAAATAAACAAGCAGCTACATTGAAGTGTGGTAACTGCTATGGTAGATTTAAGACATGGTGTTGTAAGATGGGAGGTCTCACCAAGTGCAAAGGGTGGGGAAATTCTGGAAGAAATATCTAAGCCAAGGATTTAAGAGTAGGGGGCATCAACCAGACAAAAATGGGTGGGAAGAAGGAATGAATGTATGAAGAATGCCTTCTTGACACCTCTGAAATCATGTCACCCCATCCATCCAAAATAAATGTCTGACCCTGGTGACTAGTGAAGTTGGGAAGTTGGGAACAAAATTCAAGTCTTCTAACTTCCAGTTCCTTTCATCATTTGGAACACTATATCCCTCACTTCCTCTCCTCTCTTCAGCTTCGAATTATCATGGCAAACAACTGAACTAGTAAAATGAGAAGTTACAGAAAATCACAAATGCAGGGCAGAAAGTGAATAGGTATAGGAAGACAGCTGGAGAAATGGCTTTGAAGACTTTCTCTGGAGGACAAATGTTTAGGACAAAACAGAATTCCCAGCAACAGTGTATATGCCCCTAAAGATTGTGGATTTTGCAGAGCAGTAAATATCCAACCCCAATGTCCAAACAGAACAAATATCTGGATAGTCTCTGCCAAACCAAGATTAAAAACGGCTACTATATCTTCTGAAGTAAAAAATAGCGAGCAATGAATTTGTCCACTTTCAACTAAGCAATACTTAGGAATTTATAACTTTAAATGCCTCTGCTAGAAAAAAGATCTCAAATCAATAACTTAAGCTTCTACCTTAAGAACCTAGAAAATGAAGAGTAAACTCAACCACAAAGCAAAGAAAGGAAATAATAAAATTTAGACTGCAAATCAACTAAATAGAAAATAGAAAAGCAACAGAGAAAATAAATAAAACCAAAATAAAAACCCAGAATATGTTCCTCATAAAAGGTAAACAACTATCAAACTTTTAGCAAGACCCACTAAGAAAAAAAACGAGAAGACAGATCACCAAAATCAGGAATGAAAAAGAACACACCACCACTGATCCTACAGAAATCAAAAGAATTATAAGGGAGTATTATGAACAATTTTATGTCAACAAATTAGACAACTTAGATGAAATGAACAAATTCCTAGAAATACACAAATGATCAAAACTGACTTGAGAAGAAAGAGAAAATCTGAATAGACTTATAAATGAGTAAAGACACTAAATTAGTAATTAAAATTTTTTTACTGAAAGAAAAGACCAGATCCAAATGATTTACTGATGAATTCTTTTAAAGATTTAGGAATAAATAATACCAATCCTTCACAAACTCTTCCAGAAAATGTAGGAGGAGGGAATAATTCCCAACTGATTGTATGAGGCTAGTGTTCCCCTGAGAGTACTCTCTAAACCTGGTCTGAAAAGAACCCAAGATCACAGACCTCAGTTAGTTCTGATACCTCTGGGTTTTGGATGGATTTTTAAGGCCATCTGAGAAGCTAGAAATGTCATCCAAGAACATCTTAAGAAAGCTCTAGAACCAGCCTGGATCTCAAAAGTCCTTTAAATATTTAAGGCTATCTCATGGGGAAATTGAGAATAGCTACCTAAAAAGGTCAAAAGAAAACTTTTTTTCCTGTCTCTGCCCTGAAAAGTTAGTAACTGAAATATTTTGGCTTGCAGGGCAATATTGGGATCAAGTCACCAGAGCTGGACCTCTCAGTTCTCAATCACTTTATAGATTTTGGACATTCTTATTGGTTTAGGTGACATCTCATATGTAAGGTTACTAAATCTATGGGAAATAAGTGATTTTCCAATTTTTTAAAAAAACTTATATTTAAGAGTATGTTCCAAAAAAAGAACTTTTTCTTTCCTTCCTTCTTATGTGTACATTTATTATATGTACACCATAGTTATAGGTATATAGTACCAATACTCAACTTCACAGTTGTGATACTGAAAAGTCTTTAGCTAAATTAGCATAAAATGATAATGATAGCCTTATCAAGCATTCACTTAGTACTCAGCGCTGTCATGTATCTTCTCATATAATGCTCACATTCTCCATGTTTGTTCTCATCTAAAGAGGGTTAGGTAGACACTGCAACTACTGTAACTGTAGAAGCTTTTTATTTGGTAAACTGGAAAAAAATCTATGCTTACTTGGACAAATAAGATTGGGACATTTTGTCCATAATAAAGACAGGGAAAGTGGGGTAGAGGCAAAGAAACAAAAGAATCTGCATATCAAGGTATTGAGGCAATTTGGGGAAGTACAGAACAAGGTTTTTCAGTACTTTTGTCCAGAGCAATTCAGAGAGAGATGTCTAAAGACTTTTTTTTAAGTTTTTCTGTGCATTAAGAATGTAACAAACACCAAAATCATGGCCCATGAAAGGAAAAAAATGATAAACTGGACTTCATCAAAATCAAGAACTTTTGCTCTTTGGAGGACACTGTCCAGAGAATATAAAGAAAGCAACAGACTGAGACAAAATATTTGCAAATCACGTATCTGCTAAAGGAGTTTTATCTAAAATATGTAAAAAACCCTCAAATCTCAATAATAAATAAACAATCCAATTTTTTAAGTGGGCAAAATATTTGAACATATACTTCTCCAAAAATGATATGCTGGTGGCAAATAATCATATGCTCAACACCATTTTTCATTAGGAAAATGCAAATTAAAACCACAGTGAGATACCACTACCTATCTATTAGAATGCCTAAAATTACAAAGACTGACCAGACCAAGTATTGAAGAGGATGTGGAGCAATTAGAATTTCCATACAATAATACTAGTGGAAGGTAACATGGGTGAATCTCAAAACAATATGTTGAATGAAAGAAGCCAACAAAAATCAGTACATCCTGTATGATTCCATTTATATAAAATTTTTAAAACTGCAGTCTGATGTATGATGACAGAAAACAGGTCAGTGGTTGCCTAGGTATGGGCGAGCCAGGGTGGGGCGAAAGGAAGGTATTACAAAGGAGCATGAGGAAACTTTGGGGGAACATAGATGTATTCATTATCTTGATTGTGGTGATGACTTCATGGGTGTATATAAATGTTAAAATTTATTAACTTTTATGCTTTAAATATGTGCAGTTTATTGTATATCAATTGTTTACTTATATCAATAAACCATTAAATTTTTTATTTTGTATTTTAAAGACTAAATATCTTAATTACTTTTGGTTACAATTTTCTGCTAAATTGCTATTTCTTTGAATAGAATACTACATAGAGACTAGGCATGTGGAATTAGCGTTATATTTGGGTGTCAGTTGTCATCTTCATTTTATAGATAAACAAACTGAGGACCAAAGTAGATAAACAACTTGACCATACCCATAGAGATTGTACATGATAGAGCCAAGATTTGAATCCATATCTGTCTGGCTCCAAAGCTAACGTTCTTTCTCACTGTTATAATCCATGGGAAAAGTGAAATACAAAATGGTAAGGACATGATATTGTAATTATCTAAATATAGCAAAAATGAAAATACTTGTCTAAGGTTGCTGAGATAAAAGATAATTTCTTATTGGAAAAAAATTTCATTGGGATTTTAAATTGTTAGCCTAATGTACCTTATGGAACACAACTTTAATGTACCTAGTTTGAACTATCTTGGCCAAAAAAAACAATAATCCAAGATGAAATGCTTTTGTTGCTTCTTAATTACATAGTAAACAATAAAAACTGGGCCTATCGCATGTGGAAAATAATGGCTTTTGGGACAAACACCATGATACATTTTCTTCTTACAGCCATAGATTCTGTCAGAGAGAGGGTATCTTTGGCATTGATTCTGGAGAGCCTGGAACCAAGTACTCTTAGGTATGTGAGAAAATAATGTTTAGAGTCCATCACATTGTTTTACTTGGCATTATCCTGATACTGCTCAATCGTTTCGTAAATCTGAGTGATGCCAAGACTACATGTTTCTGATTTAGTTCCATTTAGCAAATCAAAGTGCTGTTTTATGAGTGCTGCTTGAGATTTAAGGCAATACTCAAGTGGTATCCTTTGAAATATGGAGACTGAGTCAGAAACCATCATTCAAGTGGCAGATGGGTTAAAGATGCTTTATACAAACCAGCTCTATCAGTTTCCACTGAAGTCCATGTTCTTGCCAAATGCATTCTTTTAGAATGTACAATGAGATTTTTTTCACATTTATAGGCCAAAATTCCTCTTGTAGCCACATCTTGCTTCAGTTTACTTAGAATAAGTTTCTATCTCTTTTATATAATGCTAGTTACAGAATATTTGAAGCCACGTTGCTTGAATTCTAGAAGATTTAAGAAATGTAATTAGACCTGAGAGAGAAGTGAAATGCAGAGAACACAAGGCCAGGGATAGCAGAAGTACTTATATTCAAAGGCAAAAAGATGAGAAATAAATGGTACGAAATTGAAATGTGTGTAACCACCAACCTTTCTTGAAATGAAGGTGGGACTGAGATGAAGTGAAGGGAAATAATCTGCGTGTCTGGAATTTTAAAATACTGCTGGAAATTCACATAGCTAAATGGAGAGGTAAGTGCTAATCCCATTTTCTCTCTTGTTCTTAGTTTCTCACCCACTTTCATGATTCTCTCCAACTCTCTGATTGTTTTCTCCTATTCAACGATAAGAGAAAGTGTGGTGCAATGAGAGTAAATAAAAGAAGGAGAAGAGGTGAAGAAAGAGAAAGACCTAGATGGGAAGAAATGGGAACAGAGAGGAGAGAAAAAAGGAGAGTATTAAACACCTGAGCACCTGATAATTTTAAGCACTGAAGCAGTTTTAAAACATGATCCCAAATTTGTTGACACTCTTTCCATCAATAAGCAGACTCTATGTCCCTTACCCTGAATCAGAGGAGTCTTTTGACTGCTTCTACCAATAGAGTAGGGCAGAAGTGATATGTGATCCCCAAGATGAGGTCAGTAAAGGCCAAAAAGTTTTCACCTGGTTCTTTTGGAATATTTGTCCTCTGAGAGGTCCCTCTAAGGACTCTACCACTTGGTACCCAACAGCCATATTGGGAGAAACCTAATTCACATTGAGAAGCCACATGTACGTGCTTTCAGTCAACAGTCCCCATTGAGTTCAACCTTTGAGTCATCCCATTCCAGGAATCATAAATGCGAGTGAAGAATCCGGGACTAGCTTCACAGGCATGCAACCTAAACAGTCACAAAGGGCCCATACTCAGAGGGCCTTATGGTTGGTTTAACCTCTACTCTTCCCAATTCTTAATAATTTTATCTTTGAACTTGTGTTTTATAAGTGAAGTCCATGGGACAATGCAGTATGTGCACAAGTAGAGCACAATATGTGTAACCCACACACACCACCCCTAACTCTCTCCATCCCTTGCCACCCCACATATAGCCTTCATGTTGCTCTACAAGTACAGAACCCAGATGGACCCACAACATGTGGGAATTCAGGAAGACTCAAAGTGAGTCCAGAGTAATCATGTTACATCTACGATAGAGTTAAGCGGAGGCACTAACAGCCTTGAGAAGTCATACTTTTCATTCAAACCAGAACCTGCTTTGAATGCAGGAAGAAGGAGGTGGCATTCTAAGAAACTCTAACAAAGGAAGCTTATTTTATCCTTTCTTTCTCATATTCCTTCCCTGTATTAACATACAACAACTTACAATGAAAATGATGACATGGAAAGAAAGGGAAAGATAGGACAACCTACAGTTCTTTTTCCTTTTAGTTCTTCCTTATTCATCAGTAAGCCAAAGGTAGAGAATGTTGGTAGAATGTGTGCATTATCAGAAAGTGAAGGAAAAACTGTAGAGATGGACTGCACAGAATTTCCATTGTTGCAGTAAGACCAAAATACATATACATATATGAGCTATGAAATACAAATCATATACTATCTGTGGTTCTGCTTACAAGTTAAATGCTCTTATACTTGCATTTAAAACTCATATTGTACAATATAAATATGAATAGTGGTCTACCTCCTCCCATGTACTGCTTCAATCTCCCTACAACATCACCATCAGCCATGTAGCCTAGATGCAGAATGGGGAAATCACAAAATCTGTAAGTCTCATGTTCCTCACTGTAAAATAGGGATAATGATACTTCACAGGATGGTTTGAAGATTTAAAAGAATGCCTTTAATGCCTCTTAGTACACTACCTGGACATATCAGTCATTCAATAAGTAGCTACGAGAGTACTATTCTACTTAAAAAAACAATGATGATGGGCTTCCCTGGTGGCGCAGTGGTTGAGAGTCCGCCTGCCGATGCAGCGGACATGGGTTAGTGCCCTGGTCCGGGAAGATCCCACATGCCGCGGAGCGGCTAGGCCCGTGAGCCATGGCTGCTGAGCCTGTGCGTCCGGAGCCTGTGCTCCGCAGTGGGAGAGGCCACAGCAGTGAGAGGCCCGCGTACCGCCAAAAAAAAAAAAAAAAAACGATGTTGATAATACAATCTCTCAAAGTTACCCATTCATTTTCAGACAGCTTTATTACAAAGCCCTTCCATATAGTGAACTAAAGCATGTCTCCTTTTAAATTGTACCAATCATATTTCATAAGACCCTAGACCCTAAAGGCCATGGTTAATCCTTCTCCCACAGCCCTTCAGAAGACTAGAAACAATAACAGGGCCTATCATTCTGCAAACTAAAGAATTACTGCACAGCCTATTTAATGTCTTTGCTAAGGCTGAACACTCCAGTTAAGCTCCTGAATATTGGGCAATCAGTTGAACTGACATTGCTTCCTTAGCTATTCTGTATTATATTCTGTATTACAGCCGAGCAGGTGACTTGCTATCACCCATGTTACATATCCAGTCTCAGCTATATTCTTAGCCCATACAAATTTCAACTGAAAAAGTTGAGGGGTGAGAAATTATTGACTAGAATGTTGGTTCCAGGAAGGCAGAGATATTTTCCATCTTTGTCTATTGCTAAATTTCTAGTACCTGGCACACACTAAATATATATTATTTGTTGAATGAATTTAAAAAATGAATTCACAGGAGTGTAAATACTATTAGTTATATCATTACTTCCGCCCTATTTCCTAGGAACCTCAAAGTTCATATTTTCCCAGATCCTAAGACCTTAACATGAAAAATAGAAAAATATCTGAATGTCAGAAACTACATTATATCAGTTGGTAGCAAAATATATATATACATATATGATTGTTATACATAGAAACACATATGAAAGAACAGCAAAGAAATAAATTAATCTTCCAGCACTGATCATGACTTTAATTACAGATCTCTACTTTGGGGCTCTGCAATTAAAATAAGATTTGGGAGATTGAGAACATGTTTGGAAGAATAAAGTTTTGGAAACAGCCACTATATCGAAAATCTAAAAGAAAATAGATATATTTCATCCAGAGAAGCTGAGTCTTCTAGAATGTAAAAGAATATTACATTAATAATGGTGAGTGGTTGTCTTGTTTCCACTGTAATGGGACAAAAGAAACAGCCTTCAGTTTAGAGCAGAAGGTCCTCAGACTGAAGATAAGAATTCATATCTCAAGGGATGTGAAGCACTGGCAAAAGCTGCCAAAAGAGATATGGATTCTTCTACTCTACAGGCTTTGATGAAAAGAGGATCCATCTTTCTAAGATTATTTAAGTGGATTTCTGGCCAAAGGAAAGTGTGAACTAGATAACTTCAAGGTCGCTATTAGAATTTCTGAATAAAAAGCAACTGTGAAAAATAGGGCATTTCCAAGTACTTAAAGTAAATCACATAATATGTCTAGGAGATTTTTTTTAAACCCTACATTAAATTTTTAATAAGATCTTACATTTAAATAGCATTTCACAACTTACAGCAAACTTTCATTTATTTCACCTCTTTATTTTTATTATGACATGGTACTCCAGGTTTCCTGCCTAAGCTTGAAGGATAAAGAGGGTGAAGGGAAGAGAGAAGAAGTCTTGGTTTTAAATATGCCTAGGTTCAGGAACTCACAAAGGCCTCATACATGAGGGACAATACAGTTTCACAGAGTATGAGAAGAACAAAGACTGCAAAGATACGTAGACCCAGGGCACAGAGAACACTAAAAAGCAGTAAAGATCTTTTCTTTCTCAATCCAGACAACACTATTCCTGGGTGCACTATGGGCAATGCAGAAGGCAGTGAAAAGCCCTCCACCCCTTCTCAACTATCTTGTCATTCATTTCTCTTGGAAAGAGGTGTTTGTTGGGAGGGACCCTGAGTTTCTTTTTCTCCAAAAAATATGCTTTTGGGGTCAATAATGAAAACCATTTTTTTCTTTTTCTGGAAAGAAAAATAACAAAGACAATAAGAACGTTTGTGAAAGGCTGAAAAATGCCTGTGATCCAGAAGGCATTGTTCATCTGCAAGTCTGAACGGAAAACCTGCAAAGCTGTATGGGAATGTGCAAAAGTTTTTTTTTTTAAATAATTGCTCAAGGTTTTCTCCCAACAGTCATTTCAGGCCTGGTCACCCTATCTTCAATCTGAAACATAAGGTACAGCTATTGGGAAAAGGCTGCCATTCACAGCCAGGTCAGAAGTCTGAGATTTGTTTGGCTTATGCCCTTTGCAGAGAGGACCATAAAACTCGATTCCTCCTCATCCTGAAATAAATACTAAGCAGAGTAATGTTTCTAGAATGTCAACAGAATGCCACAGAGAAGCATTTGCTTTTCTTGGTAACCAGTGCTTTTAAGAGCACTGAAGTCCATATTTTTAATTCCAAAGAACTAAGGACAATGACAATGATTTCAGGCTTTTTTCACCATATGGAAAATGCTAGAGGAAATTAAGATATAAAGTGGCCTTTTTTCTATGCAAATATGTATTGGCCCCTTTCACTAACAAACCACTTGGTGCCCATTAGTTCCCAGGTAGGTCAAAGGTCCTCACAAAAGAAGGATCCAAATGTTCACAGGGCATGGGTTTTCCCTTTTACTTAGGGAGTTATTTTTAAAGTTAGATATTTCTGCAAACAAGCCAAAACTAAGCCTCCCTGGGGAACCACTTTTGCTGGGCAGGTTGGCTCCACTGGTTAGAAACTGATTTGAATGAGGCCAACCATTTGAATTTTATCTCTCAAGGACTAAAATTCTAAAAACAAAAACAAAAAACTGGTAACCGCAGAGATAGCACCTCTTATAAATGCATGCCTTTGGTTGCCAGCAGATTGTATCCAAAGAAGTTAAGAGAGTAGAATCTGCAAAAACAAGCCAATGGACAAACTGTCCCCCACCACCAGCCCCTGTCAATATTGCCTGACACACAGAAGGTACATTAAAAAGGAACATACTCAGCAGTGAGAAATATCAGAACTATTTTGTAGTTCTCCCTCTACCAGTCCATATCCTTCATACCTCCAGCTCAAAGTACACCTTGACTACCAACTTTCCCCTCTATGTCTAGTACATCATCTCTCTATGATGTCTCATTCCCATCTCCTCCACCACCCTTCCTGGCCTGTATGGTATGAGACAAAGGGAGGGAGCAGAGCAGGCCAGAGGCAGGGATCTGTGAGTGCATCCACAGTGAAATCCTAATGTGCCTCAGCACTGCCCACAGCAGCAAAGAAAAATCCAAGAAGGGGTTCTCTCTTGCTAGGTGCAGCCTTGACTGCTCAGTACTTTTTTTTTAATCTTTATTGGAGTATAGTTGATTTACAATGTGGTGTTAGCTTCAGGTGTACAGCAAAGTGAATCAGTTATACATATACATATAGCCACTCTTTTTTTAGATTCTTTTCCCATATAGGCCATCACAGAGTATGGACTAGAGTTCCCTGTGCTATACAGTAGGCCCTTATTAGTTATCTATTTTACATATAGTAGTGTGTATATGTCAATTCCAACCTCCCAATTTATCCCTCCTTCCCCCTTTTCCCTCTGGTAAACGTAAGTTTGTTTTTGACATCTGATACTCTATTTCTGTTTTGTAAATAAGTCCATTTGTATCATTTTTTTTTAGATTCCACATATAAGTGATATCATATGATATTTTTCTTTCTCTGCCTGACTTACTTCATTCAGTATGACAATCTCTAGGTCCATCCATGTTGCTGCAAAGGGCATTATTTCATTCTTTTTATGGCTGAGTAATATTCCATTGTATATATGTACCACATCTTCTTTATCCATTCCTCTGTCAATGGACATTTAGGTTGCTTCCATGTCCTGGCTGTTGTAAATAGTGCCGCAATGAACACTGGGGCGCATGTATCTTTTCAAATTATGGTCTCCTCCAGATATATGCCCAGGAGTGGAATTTCTGGATCATATGGTAGCTCCATTTTTAGTTTTTTAGGGAAACTCCATACTGTTCTCCATAGCGGCTGTACCAATCTACATTCCCACCAACAGTGTAGGAGGGCAGGCTCAGCTCACCACAATACCAGTCAAACCCACTATCAAGGGGATAATGGCCAGCATACACTGAGGTAAGAGGTGACAGTCATCCATACTAAAAACTGTCCTCACATCAAATAAAAAAAAAATAATTAAACCCACGCAGGCTACACAGAGATGTTCCCACATAAAAATAGCCCTCCAAGACAGTCTGAGGGTCTGGCATTGGGAAGAAGAACCCTACAGCATTTAGCTTTGAAGGCTAGTGGGGCTTGAGTGCAGGAGCTTCACAGGGCTGGGGAAACAGATACTCCACTCTTAGGGCACACAAGGTCTCACATGCACTGGAAGCCAGCAAAAAGCAGTACTTCCATAGGAACCTGGGCTAGACCTATCTAGGGGTCTTGGAGGGTCTCCTGGGGAGGCAGGGGTTGGCTGTAGCTCACTGTGGGGGCAAGGACACTGGTAGTGGAGGGCCCACAGAATATTAATCAGCATGAGCTCTCCCGGGGGTCCCCATTTCAGCACCAAGACCCAGCCCCACCCAACAGCCTGCAGGATACATGGCTGGAATGCCTCAGGCCAAACAACCAGCAAGACAGGAACACAGCAGACATGCTGCCTAAAGTTGTACTAAGCTCACAGCCATCCCAAAACAAACGCCTTGACGTGGCCCTGCCCACCAGAGGGACAAGACTCAGCTCCACCCACTAGAGGGCAGGCACCAGTCCATTCCACCAGGAAGCCTGCACAAGCCCCTGGACTAACCTCACCCACCAGGGGACAGACACCAGAAGCAAGAGGAACTACAATCCTGCAGCCTGCAGAAAGGAGACCACAAACACCATAGGTTAGACAAAATGAGATGACAGAGAAATATGTTGCAGATGAAGGAGCAAGATAAAAAGCCTACAAGAACAACTAAATGAAGAGGAGATAGGCAATCTACCTGAAAAAGAATTCAGAATAATGATAGTAAAGATGATCCAAAATCTCAGAAAAAGAATGGAGGCACAGACTGAGAAGATACAAGAAATGTTTAACAAAGAGATAGAAGATTTAAAGAACAAAGATGGACAACACAATAACTGCAATGAAAAATACACTAGGAGGAATCAATAGCAGAATAACTGAGGCAGAAGAACGAATAAGTGAGCTAGAAGACAGAGTGGTGGAAATCACTGCCACATAACAGAATAAAGAAAAAAGAATGAAAAGAAATGGGGACAGTCTCAGAGACCTCTGGGACAGCATTAAGCACACCAAAATTCACATTATAGGGGTCCCAGAAGAAGAAGAAGAGAGAGAGAAAGGGTCTGAAAATATGTGAAGAGATTATAGTCAAAAACTTCCCTAACATGGGAAAGGAAATAGTCACCCAAGTCCAGAAAGCACAGAGAGTCCCAAACAGGATAAACCCAAGGAGGAACACGCCGAAACACACATTAATGAAATTAACAAAACTTAAATACAAGGAAAAAATATTAAAAGCAACAAGGGAAAAGCAACAAATAACATACAAGGGATCCCCATAAGGATATCAGTTGATTTCAGCAGAAACTCTGCAGGCCAGAAGGGAGTGGCATGATATATTTCAAGTGATGAAATGGAAAAACCTACAACAAAGAATACTCTACCCAGCAAGGCTCTCATTCAGATTTGACAGAGAATCAAAGCTTTACAGACAAGCAAAAGCTAAGAGAATTCAGCACCACCACACCAGCTTTGAACCAAATGCTAAAGGAACATCTCTAGGAGGGGGGCAAAAAGAGAGAGAGAGAGAGAACACAACTAGAAACAAGAAAATCACAAATGGGAAAGCTCACCAGTAAAGGTAAACATACAGTAAAAGTAGGAAATCATCCACACACAAATATGATTCAAAACCAGCAACGTGAGGAGAGTACAAATGCAGGAAATGGGAACTGCATTTGAAATTAAGAGACCAGAAACTTAAAACAACCATTATATATATATGCGTGTGTGTATATATATATATATATACATATATATACATATATATATACACACAGACTGCTACATGACTGTTCAGTATTGAATCATAGCAGAGAAAGGGATCCTGGAGAATATTTAGACCAACTCCTCATTTTCAAAATAAGGAACATGAAGCCCAGAGAAGTGGAGTAATTTGTCCAAGTGTGTGCACTGGGGCTAACACAGAGGCCCAAGGTTATTTCCCAGCACCACATTATGCCAGGCTGGAGCTTAGTCGCATGCCTGTGCTAGTAATCTACACCATCTCTAAAATGAGAAGATAAGAGCTGAAATCTGTTTCTACTTGCATCATGCGTCTCTTTTTCTCACTCAGAGATTTTCACATCACTGTTTTCACCTTGAGTCCCTTCTATGATATCCATCATCCTGGTTCATAAGCCTGTTTATTCAATGTTAAAACTTTCCTGAATGGGTAGAGAATCACATTTATTAAAATATTAAAAGAAAAAGAGAATATATAAACTGGATTGAGTAAAAGAGGCTTAAAGATAACATCTGAAATATTTTTATTAAGAGAAATGACTGGAATTTTATCCTGATATGGACTGAGATTGGAAAAAAAACACTAAGAAATGTGAAGTGCTTTCATAGCAAAATCCAAATTCCTCAGCTTGGCATTCAGGGGTCAAAGGTTGGTCCCAACTACTTCATCTCTATTATAACTACTCAATACACCCTATGTTCTAACCACACAAGATGCCTCACTGTTCCCTGATACTCATATCAAGCACTCATATAATTATTTTTTCAGGCTTATCACTCCACCTGGAACACTGTTCTCATTATCCTATCCACACCTCTGTCATCAGTGAAAACCACACTTACTTTCAAAGTGCATCACAGACGATCAGAGTTACTTGAGGCCCTTCCAAAATAGCAGGCAAATTGAACTTTTCCCCTTCCACTTTATTCTGTCCTGGAATTTTGTTTATATGTCTATTATAGAACTTACCACATTTGCCTTCTGTGCATAGTGTATTGTGTATGCCCCATCAACAGATGGTAAGTACCTGGATAGCTGGAACTGGGTTTTCAGCCCAGAGTACCAGCCCTGCGACTGGCCTAAAGGAGTCACACAAAAAATGTTTCTTTAACTGAATGGAAGATTTGGGGAAAAGGAAGTATTATTAATCAGCATTAAACAGCTTAAATACAGTAATATACAAGAGTACTTTCATCTGAAGAGTTTAAATGGTGACCTCTGTACATATTTGAATTGAATTTCTTACAGAAAACAAATTATCCTAATCTAATCCTTCATTCAAAGAACAAATGTGTTTTCCACATTTTGTATCTGTATCACAAAATGAAAACTCCCTTCTATTTACTACTATGTAAAAAAAAGGACAATTTCTCTCCTGAGTACTGACAAGAGCTCAATCTCCAACCAACCTGCAAATCAGAAGATCACGCAGAATACCAGTTTCCCATTTTCCATGCAGAGTACCATTTTCCCATTTTGTTCCCAGAATCCAAAAGATCCTTTGCAATTCTCGAACTCTAGACAACTTCATTGTAGAAAATACATCTAACAACAGATGAAATGTAGCACTAGTTTGGAGAATGGTTAGTTTTCTTTCTCTGTATTATTCCAATTCAATTATAAAATGAGAATGAATTTGGAATGTTTGGGTTTAGAATTTTAATTTCATTGTATTTAAAAGCATACAACAGGCAAAGGATCAAAACTTCACTAGAGCCGTTTCCTGCATGTTTGAAAACTCATACATACTCTTGAAAACACATTTACAGATCATAAATATTTGTAAATTTAAACAGTAATGAGCCAGGCCCATATTTTGCATCCCTGGGCCATCTTAATCCATCAATGTTGACATTACCACAGAAAAAGTTCCCTTTCATGGTTTGTAGCTTGTCCCTCTCCGCAGATCTATGATACTTTCTGGCATCCCACACGGGGAATTATTTAATTTAATTTCTAAGGGCCAGATCCTGCCCTTGGATATGTGTGAGCAATAAGTACTGACGTCAATGCAAATTCTGGGTATGCATCTGAGGGCAGACAATGGTCCTCTGCATACTCCTAATGTGACTGCTGAAATTCTCTTTAAGACTGTTTGATTTTGGCTCTCTTTCTCTTCAATGTGCACACAACACCAGAAATGATGCATGAAGGCTGTGATCAAATGAAGAGCTTCAGAGCCGGGTGGGTTCCTGTGTAGCCTTTTGACCCAAGGAAAGAACTAGATTTTAAGTCCTCTACGTTCCCTGGTGTACTATTACCCTGATGAACAGCCCAAAGGAAGATTTATTTCCAGACCCATGTCCTAGTTAAAGAGAAAAAAACTAAGATTACAATTAATGCTGATAATTTTAAAAACAGTTTTTAGGAGTTTTAGGATGAAAGCTGCACTCAATTCTGAAACTTGATTGTCTTTAGCTACTAAGTGGTTACAGTTTTCCTGTTTTTCATTTATTTTTCACTGAATTGAACTGTAAATGCTAATAATTCCAGGACATTTATGAAACTGCATACAAATGGAGACAAACTGGTAAAGTGGCAAACTGGAACTACCTGGAAACCCAAGACTCATCCTATACTCCTTACTCTTCCTAGCCTGATCTCCACCCACATTCCCCCCCATGCACACACACAAACACATATGCATTCAGTTACCAAGACCTCTCAATTCTACCTCCTTAACTCTTGAGTCTCTCCCTTCTTCTTCAGCTCCACTATCTTTAGCCCTGTTCATCTTTTTCCTAAACAATTGCAATAGTCTCATTGTTCTGGCCTCCTGTCCCCCATCTTGAATACTATCCATTCTTCACACAGATGGCAGAATGATACTTTTAAATTCTAAATCTAAGAATGATACTCTCATGAATATAATCCAATGGCTTTCCATCGGCTTCAGGCAATATCTAACAGTCCATTATTTGAACTGTCTCAAACAGCAAAATCAATAAAGTTACATAGGTCCCTCAACTAACCCATTCATCAAGTTCAGTAAGATTTAGAAACTCAAAATTAAGCTCTGATTTCTTTACAATTTTTTAAGTTCCAGACTTAAAAAAAAAACAAACCTGAGTGATCATAAACATGCTGTTTGGTAGAATGGGTACAATACATAATATAAAAACTAAAATAAGCACAATGTTTAAAAAAATTACTAAGGGAAAGGCATATCTTTTACCCAAAAGGAATGTTTTTGTGGTTGTGCAGGCCTTGAATTAACTCATCTGAGGACCAGGAGTTCACATCAAGAAATGATTATCAAAACTTGACTGAACTTTGGCATTTATTTTCAAAATCAACTTGTAAATAATTTCTTCTAAAAAGTCTTCATGTGGAGATCTCAATCCCAAACTGCATTTCTGACAATCCATTTCAGAAATTCAGCTCAACAAAATATTTATTAAATGCTTACTTTGCAGGCACTAGATTTTCAAAGAGGAATAAGACATTTTATGTGCCCTTGAAAATTATTTTATTGCAGTAACGATCTTGTGTGGCAAACCAGATTATTAAAACCCACTCAGAATGACGCAATGCTTTCTGTTTATTTTAGGATCGCTATTTTAACTTGAAAAATTCCCAAGACCATAAATTATCTGCCCCCTCCCATCCTTTAATTCCCTAACCTCCCTTCTCATTAATTCTCTGAACATATCCCACTACTACTACATTCCCCTTGCTCACACCTCTCCAGCCACACTGGGTTCCTGGCTGTCCCTGGAACACAGGAGACATGCTCATGGCTCAGGGTCTTTGCCCATGATGCTCCATCAGCCTGGAACACTCTTCCCCTGTTACCTGTATGACTTGCTTCCTAGCTACTTTAGGTCTTCCTCAAATGTCACTTTCTCAGTGAGTTCTTCTCTCAACACCCTGCTTAAAATGGCATACCTATCTCAGCACTCCTAGCTCCCTTCTGCTTTTATTTTTCTCCATAGCACTTATCACCATCTAACAGAGTATATATTTTATTCATTTAGCTTATTTTCTCTTCCTTTCTAATATGGTCATTGTTATATTCTGCAATAATTAAAACAGTGCCCGGCACATACTGAATCCCTGATAAATGTGTTCTGAATAAATGAGGGAACTTGCTCAAGAACCTGGAGCCTTTGGGAAATTCTATTGCAACGAGACTTCCCCAAAGCAATAAATCATTATCAGAATAATCTCCCTTCATAAGCATAAATTTAAATATCTATAAATGCTACACAAAATTTAAGTATACATGTTTCAATGAGAAATACATAAATCAATAAATAGATGAGTAGCATAAGAAAACTATTTCAAAGAATTTAACATGGTGATCAAATATGTAAAAATATTAATAAATTTTCTAAAAACCGTCCTTTCACTTGTACATCATTATTGTATCTTATTTCACCATTATTATGACAGTTTTATATGGGCTATAGCTCAGCTTTTTCAAAGTGTGATCAAAGATCTATCTGCATAAAAAAACATCTGAGGTGTTTATTGGTAAAAATGGAATTTCCCGCCTCCACTCAAGAGTTCTGGGGCTATGGTCTATAAATCTGTAATTTTTCTAACAAGTTCCCTAGTAGATTCTTATGGTTACTTAAGTTTGAGAACTACTGCTTTAATCCATCAGTCCTCAAAACCCACTGCAGACATCTGTCTCAGCCTCCCTCCCAGAGGACTCTCCCTAAATCAAGATGATCTTTTATTTCAAACACCTGGATCTTACTTTAACTAGGGATTAAAAAACCAAAACTATATTTTCTTCTTTTGATGGTAATAATCCTTCAGAGATGTTATCTACTGACCAACATGTCTATCAGTGACAAAACTGTTCCGTTTAAACTATTAGTCCTTAGCAACTTCCTGTAATATCCCATAAAATTAGAAAATGAAATAGAAGTTTTAAAATACCCTAACCTACTTTTATGTACTCAAGGAGACACAGAGTTACAATTAAATTTAATAAGCTCCTACTATGTAGCACAGAGAATCACATTCACTACTTCACTGACCCTGAACCTTGTGAAATAACGGTAAATAACATTACGTTATTTACCTTCGTTATTTACGAAGTCCAGAATCACTTCGCTGGTACCTGCAGAGCAAAAAGTAAACCCCCGACTCCATGATTATTTTGTCAATCAATAAATAACAAAATTCTTTAAAGTTGCAACCACTACTTGCTTATAATTTGGGCCCAATTCTCTGTTTCCTTATAAAGTGGAGTTGCTCTAATTTAAAATTTAAAAAGGAAGGGCACAAAGTCTCCTACACATGTTCCATTTGGTATTCTGTGCTCCATTCCCTATTGTGATGTTTCCTGATAGTTCTGCCAGTATAGTCCTCTGCCCCAGATGTTTTTAATTTACCTTTTTATGGGGGCGTGAATGTCATTACTATGTCCCCGAATTCAAATGTTCTTGATGTCACAGTTCTGCCATATCAACTTTTTTTCTGGTCCTTTTATCATATTCGCTTTCAATAAAGGAAATGTTACTTTGTTCATTAACTTAAAACAAAATTCACTACGGGTTTTTAATTCACTATGAGCTTTCCTTTTAGAGGCTCTTTAATTTAACTCAAAAGTTGCTCTCATCTTTGTTACATGCATGAGCTTCAAATGCTAAGAATCCTGAAGTTCCCAAACAAATACTTTTAGATGGTATTTTTGAAAGTACATTCTTCAGATCATCCAAGTCTCAAGACATGTAGAGGAAGTGGGAAGGAAGAGGATAGAGAAAGGGTTACTGGTTAAATAAGTTTAGGGAAAACCATAATCAATATCCCTTCATTGAAATTCATATGCATATAAGCACATTGAAGGCTCTGACAAGTCCTTCAGTGGAAAATGGTTTTAACTCAGTATTTCCCAAATCAGCTTAACCATGCAACCTTCTCCCCCTGACTCAACACCTAAAACATCCCATAGAATTTACTATATGGTAAACATTAGAAGTTCCAATCTGTACTGCGGCAAGCAGGCTTCAGTAGTTGTGGCTTGCGGGCACTAGAGCGCAGGCTCAGTAGTTGTGGCACACGGGCTTAGTTGCTCCACTGCATGTGGGATCTTCCCAGACCAGGGATCAAACCTGCGTCCCCTGCATTAGAAGGCGGATTCCTATCCACTGTGCCACCAGGTTAAGTCCCAAAAAGGATGTTTCTTAAAAAGTACAGCCCTTTCCACCTCTCAAGAATTCCTCTCTCAGATCTATTAACTAGCTATTCATCATAGTTGTCTTGTTAGAGGTTTTACATAAAAATATTTTCCTGAAATAGACTAATAACACAAACTTTTTAAATTTCCTTAAACTTCTGAATAAATTATGCATTCCCATAGTTTAAGACACAAAACATCATAAATGACATATAAAGTTTCCCTCTCAATTTTTATTCATCCCCATGCCCCTGCCTGTGTCCATCTCTAATCACTTTTATTTGTTTCTTATGTTTTGTTTTTTTAATTTCTTTATGCAAATACATACTATTATTAATGTGTATAGATATATTTTTCTTTTCTTGAATTTTTTAAGTATTTAGTACATTGATTTTCATTCTTTCTTTACTGAGATAATTAAGGGTCCAAATTTTCCTACAAGCACTGCTTTAGCTATATCCCATAGTTTCTGACATCTAGTATTTTCATTATCATTGTTTTCTGGAAATCTTATAATTTTAGCTTGGTCGCATTTTCTGCTTGATTGAGAAATTGTTTAAAAGAGATTTCTTGGGTTTTGTTTTGTTTTTTTAAAATTTCCACATTGGGGCAGGGTTTTGTTGTTCTTGTTAATTTCTAGTTTATTGCATTATATACTATTTATTCTTTAGGGACTATTCTGAGATTTTCTTTGTGAACATTTTATAATCAAGTTCAGAGAATGTTCATTGGGGCACTTCAAAAGATGATATATTCTCTATTTCAAAGTAAAAGTGTATGTGTATACATATACATACACATTTCTATATCCACACATATTTTTGGTGTCTATGTGATCTATGTTGAACTGAAAGGTGGTCATGAATGCTAATGTTCTGATTATTTTCCTTTTATCTCTTAAATCTCTTGTCTTTTAAATTTCTGCTTTAGGAAAACTGTTTTGGGTTATTTGGTACATAGACATTCACAACTGTCACTGCATTTTGTATCTATTAGAATGATAACGTTTGTTTTGTCTCATTTAATAAATTTTAGCCTAACATTCCTTTTTCATGCTACTTCTATTGTGTCTCCTAATTTTTTCTTGTTATTTTCCTAGTATTAAGCAG
Organism: Aethalodelphis obliquidens; assembly: GCF_003676395.1. Lineage (NCBI taxonomy): Eukaryota > Metazoa > Chordata > Mammalia > Artiodactyla > Delphinidae > Aethalodelphis > Aethalodelphis obliquidens. Next base: position 16,909,377 of record NW_020837955.1, read on the forward strand.
CTTTATTGAGATATAATTCACATACCATAAAATTCACCTATTTAAATTATACAGTTCAATGGTTTTCTAGTTTATTGACAGAATTATGCAATCATCACCACATTCGAATTTAGAACATTTTCTTCACCCCAAAAAGTACTGCTCTGTACTCATGAGCAGTTACTCCCCATTTTCTCCAAAGCCTCCAGCCCTAGGTAGCCACTGATCTACTTTTTAATCTCTGTTGATTTGTCTATTCTGTACGTTTCCTATATAGGGGCTCAGACAACAATGTGGTCATTTGTTACTAGCTTAGCATGATGTTTTCAAAGTTCATGATACATTTTTTTAATTGTCAATATTACATTGTATGGATATACCACATTTTGTTTATCTATTCCTCATGTGATGGACATTTTGGTTTCTACTTTTTAACTATTATGACTAGTGAATATTTGTGTACAAGTTTTTCTGTGGACATCCTAGTATACTTTTTGCATGCTTTTATTTTCAATCTTTCTGAATCACATTTTAAAATACTTTTCTTGTATATAACATAATGTGGTTTTGCCTTATGGTGCAATATTTTCTTAATGGATGAGTGAAGTCCATAAGCAAAAACATAAAGAAGAAATTTAAAATCACCCATAATGTACGACTCAGATATACACAGTATTTTTTATTTATCTTCTTGAAATCTTCACAAAATTATATACATTCCTTTTTAAAGCAAAGTTGAGATCATTCAACAGTTGGTTTTGTATATGGTGCTTTTTTTCTTAGTATCATACCATAAGTATTTTTTCTTTTCATAAAAAACAAGCCCATGAATTTAACAGCTGCAGAACACTCCACTGAATAATTATACAAATAGTATGTAATTTTAAAATTTGATTGTTCTTTTATCCAGCACACTAGTATATTATTTTAGTATGAAAATAATACTAAATTTGAATAATACTAAAATTTATTGAGTACTTAATATGTGTCAGGCACTTTTCTAAGTGTTTTACTTATTTACTCCTCACAACAATCCTGTGGAGTAGGTAATATTTTGTTGCCTATTTTACAAATGAAAAACTAAGGTCCAGCCTTGCTAAATAACTTTCTTGTTAAAACTAAGAATGCCCTTAATATGTGGTCCCCTTCTACTTTGTTAATTCATCCTTCTACATAGTCTAGATTTTACACACTTCCTACTGTATCACTTCTGGGCTAACTGATCAAACTTTTGCCTTCGGGGACAATCCATACTGGGGACATTGAAATATTTTCCAGTACTTGTGTTTTTTCATAAATTGTAGAAACTTGAATAAAATGTTTTTCTTTCCTATAGGAAAGAAAGTTATCCTTCTTTGATTAAAGAACTTATATAGCACCTGAATCCCTACACAGCAAACAAAGCCTATATTACCTTTTAAGAGGCATTTGGTGATTATGGCAATATTAGAAAAATTCAGAGCACACAGCGCTGCCAGTCCGCCCACCTGCCCTCTCCCCTTGGCAGGGCAGTGGGGAGGCGAAAAACAGTTACTATTATGTGTTGTAAAGTGGATGTCTTCTAAAAATTTCCTGAGAAGATGGCAGAGTAGAAGGACGTGCACTCACTTCCTCTTGTGAGAGCACCAGAATCACAACTAACTGTTGAACAATCATCGACAGGAAGACACTGGAACTCACCAAAAAAGATACCCCACATCCAAAGATAAAAGGAGAAGCTGCAATAAGACGGTAGGAGGGGTGCAATCACAGTAAAATAAAATCTCATAACCGCTGGGTGGGTGACTCATAAACAGGAGAACACTTATACCACAAAAGTCCACCCACTGGAGTGAAGGCTCTGAGCCCCACGTCAGGCTTCCCAACCTGGGGGTCTGGCAACAGACGGAGGAATTGCCAGAGAATCAGACTTTGAAGGCTAACGGGATTTGATTTCAGGACTTTGACAAGACTGGGGGAAACACAGACTCCACTCTTGGAGGGCACACACAAAGCAGTATGTGCATCAGGACCCAAGTGAAGGAGCAGTGACCCCATAGGAGACTGAACCAGACCTACCTGCTAGTGTTGGAGGGTCTCCTGTAGAGGCGGGGGGTGGCTGTGGCTCACCATGGGGATAAGGACACTGGCAGCAAAAGTTCTGCGAAGTACTCCTTGGCCTGAGCCTTCCCAGAGTCCACCATTAGCCCCAGCAAAGAGCCTCTAGGCTCCAGTACTGGGTCACCTCAGGCCAAACAACCAACAGAGAGGGAACTCAGCCCCACCCATCAGCAGACAAGCAGGTTAAACTTCTACTGAGCTCTGCCCACCACAGCAACACCCAGCTCTACCCACCACCAGTCCTCCCATCAGGAACCTTGAACAAGCCTCTTAGATAGCCTCATCCATGAGAGGGCAGACAGCAGAAGCAAGAAGAACTACAATCCTGAAGCCCGTGGAACATAAACCACATACACAGAAAGACAGACAAAATCAAAAGACAGAGGACTATGTACCAGATGAAGGAAAAGATAAAACCCTAGAAAAACAAGTAAATGAAGTGGAGATACACAACTTTCCAGAAAAAGAATTCAGAATAATGGTAGTGAAGATGATCCTGAACCTTGGACAAAGAATGGAGGCAAAGATCGAGAAGACCCAAGAAATGTTTAACAAAGACCTAGAAGAATTAAAGAACAAACACCTAGAAGAATTACAGAACAAACAAACAGAGATGAACAATACAATAACTGAAATGAAAAATACACCAGAAGTAATCAATAGCAGAATAACTGAGGCAGAAGAATGGATACGTGACCCGGAAGACAGAATGGTGGAATACACTGCCACAGAACAGAATAAAGAAAAAAGAATGAAAAGAAATGAAGACAACTTAAGAGACCTCTGGGACAACATTAAATTCATCAACATTAGAATTATAGGGGTCCCAGAAGGAGAAGAGAGAGGGAAAGGACCCAAAAAAATATTAGAACAGATTATAGTTGAAAATTTCCCTAACATGGGAAAAGAAATAGGAAGCACAAAGAGTCCCAGGCAGGAGAAACCCAAGGAGAAACACAACGAGACACATAGTAATCAAATGGACAAAAATTAAAGACAAAGAAAAATTATTAAAAGCAACAAGGGAAAAACAAAAAATAACATACATGGGAACTCCCGTAAGGTTAACAGCTGATTTCTCAGCAGAAAGTCTACAAGCCAGAAAGGAGTGGCACAATATATTTAAAGGGATGAAAGGGAAGAACTTACAACTAAGATTACTCTACCCGGCAAAGATCTCATTCAGATTTGACAGAGAAATCAAAAGCTTTACAGAAAAGGAAAAGTTAAGAGAATTCAGCACCAGCAAACCAGCTCTACAACAAATACTAAAGGAACTTCTCTAAGTGGGAAACACAGGAGAAGAAAAGGACCTACAAAAACAAACCCAAAATAATTAAGAAAATGGTAATAGGAACATACATATCAATAATTACCTTAAACGTGAATGGATTAAATGCTCCAGCCAAAAGACACAGGATCGCTGAATGGATACAAAAACAAGACCCATATATATGCTGTCTACAAGAGACCCATTTCAGACCTAGGGACACATACAGACTGAAAATGAGGGGAGGGAAAAAGATACTCCATGCAAATGGAAATCAAAAGAAAGCTGGAGTAGCAGTACTCATTTTAGATAAAATAGACTTTAAAAAGAAGAATGTTACAAGAGACACAGAAGGACACTACACAATGATAACGGGATCAATCCAAGAAGAACATATAACTATTATAAATATATATACACCCAACATAGGAGCACCTCAATACATAAGGCAAATGCTAACAGCTATGAAAGAGGAAATTGACAGTAACACAATAATAGTGGGGGACTTTAACACCTTACTTACACCAATGGACAGATCATCCAGACAGAAAATTAATAAGGAAACACAAGCTTTAAATGACACAACAGACCAGACAGATTGAAGTGATGTTTACAGGACATTCCATCCAAAAACAGCAGATTACACTTTCTTCTCAAGGGCCTAAGGAATATTCTCCAGGATAGATCACATCTTGGGTCACAAATCAAGCCTTGGTAAATTTAAGAAAATAGAAATCAAGCATCTTTTCCAACCACAACGCTATGAGATTAGAAATAAATTACAGAGAAAAAAATGTAAAAAACACAAACACATGGAGGCTAAACAATACATTACTAACTAACCAAGAGATCACTGAAGAAATCAAAAAGGAAATCAAAAAATACCTACAGACAAAAGAAAACAAAAACACGATGATCCAAAACCTCTGGGATGCAGCAAAAGCAGTTCTAAGAGGGAAGTTTATGGCAATGTAATCTTACCTCAAGAAACAAGAAAAATCTCAAATAAACAATCTAACCTTACATCTAAAGGAACTAGAGACAGAATAACAAACAAAACCCAAAGTTAGTAGAAGGAAAGAAATCATAAAGATCAGAGCAGAAATAAAAGAAATATAAACAAAGAAAACAATAGCAAAGATCAATAAAACTAAAAGCTGGTTCTTTGAGAAGATAAACAAAATTGATAAACCTTTAGCCAGACTCATCAAGAAAAAGAGGGAGAGGACTCAAATCAGTAAAATTAGAAATGAAAAAGGAGACGTTACCATAGACACTGCAGAAATACAATGCATCATAAGAGACTACCACAGGCAATTCTATACCAATAAAATGGACAACCTGGAAGAAATGGAAAAATTCTTAGAAAGGTATATAACCTTCCAAGACTGACAAGGAAGAAATAGAAATTATGAACAGACCAATCACAGTAACGAAACTGAAACTATGATTAAAAATCTTCCAACAAACAAATGTCCAGGACCAGACGGCTTCACAGGTGAATTCTATCAAACATTTAGGGAAGAGCTAACACCTATCCTTCTCAAACTCTTCCAAAAAACTGCAGAGGAAAGAAAACTCCCAAACTCATTTTATGAAGCTACCATCACCCCGATACCAAAACCAAAGATACTACAAAAAAAGAAAATTACAGATGAATATCACTGATGACTATAGATGCAAAATCCTCAACAAAATACTAGCAAACAGAATCCAACAACACATTAAAAGGTTCATATACCATGATCAAGTGGGATTTATCCCAGGGATGAAAGCATTCTTCAATCTAGGCAAATCAATCAATTTGATATACCATATTAACAAACGGAAGAATAAAAACCATATGGTCATCTCAATAGATGCAGAAAAATCTTTTGACAAAATTCAACACCCATTTATGATAAAAACTCTCCAGCAAGTGGGCATAGAGGGACACTACCTCAACATAATAAAGTCCATATATGACAAACCCACAGCAAACATCATTCTCAGTGGTGAAAAACTGAAAGCATTTCCTCTAAGATCAGGAACAACAAAAGGATGTCTACTCTCACCACTATTATTCAACATAGTTTTGGAAGTCCTAGCCACAGCACTCAGAGAAGAAAAAGAAATAAAAGGAATCCAAATTGGAAGAGAAGAAGTAAAACTGTCACTGTTTGCAGATGACATGATACTATACATAGATAATCTAAAAGATGACTCCAGAAAGCTACTAGAGCTAATCAATGAATTTGGTGAAGCTGCAGGATACAAAATTAATGCAAAGAAATCCCTTGCATTCCTATACACTAACAATAAAATATCAGAAAGGGAAATTAAGGAAACAATCCCATTCACTATTGCAACAAAAACAATAAAATACCTAGGAATAAACCTACCTAAGGAGGTAAAAAGCTGTACTCAGAAAACTATAAGACACTGATGAAAGAAATCAAAGATTACACAAACAGACGAAGAGATATACCATGTACTTGGACTGGAAGAATCAATATTGTGAAAAGGACTACACTAGCCAAAGTACACTACAGGTTCAATGCAAGCCGTATCAAATTACCAGTGGCATTTTTTTACAGAACCAGAACAAAAAATCTTAAAATGTGTATGGAGACATAAAGGACCCTGAATAGCCAAAACAATCTTGAGGGGAAAAAACAGAGCTGAAGGAATCAGACACCTGGACTTCAGACTATACTACAAAGCTACAGTAATCAAGACAACATGGTACTGGCACATAAACAGAAATATAGATCAATGTAACAGGATAGAAAGCCCAAAGATAAACCCACGCACCTATGGTCAACTAATCTATGACAAAGGAGGCAAGGATATACAATGGAGAAAAGACAGTCTCTTCAGTAAGTGGTGCTGGGAAAACTGGACAGCTACATGTAAAAGAATGAAATTAGAACACTCCCTAACACCATACATAAAAATAAACTCAGGGCTTCCCAGGTGGCCCAGTGCTTGAGAGTCCGCCTGCCGATGCAGGGGACGCGGGTTCGTGCCCCGGTCCGGGAAGATCCCACATGCCGCGGAGCGGCTAGGCCCGTGAGCCATGGCCGCTGGGCCTGCGTGTCCAGAGCCTGTGCTCCGCAATGGGAGAGGCCACAACAGTGAGAGGCCCACATACCGCAAAAAATAAAAAATAAATAAATAAATAAACTCAAAATAGATTAAAGACCTAAATGTAAGACCGGACACTATAAAACTCTTAGAGGAAAACATAGGAAGAACACTCTTTGACAAAATCACAGCAAAATCTTTTTTGACCCACCTCCTAGAGTAATGGAAACAAAAATAAACAAACTGGACCTAATGAAACTTAAAAGCTTTTGCACAGCAAAGGAAACTATAAGCAAGACGAAAAGACAACCTTCAGAATGGGAGAAAATATTTGCAAACAAATCAACAGACAAAGGACTAATCTCCAAAATATGTAAACAACTCATCCAGCTCAATGTTAAAAAAACAAACAACCCAATCAAAAAATGGACAGAAGACCTAAATAGACATTTCTCCAAAGAAGACATGGAGTTTGTCAACAGGCACATGAAAAGTTGCTCAACATCACTAATTATTAGAGAAATGCAAATCAAAACTACAATGAGGTATCACCTCACACTGGTTAGAATGGGCATCATCAGAAAATCTACAAACAACAAATGCTGGAGAGGGTGTAGAGAAAAGGGAACCCTCTTGCACTGTTGGTAGGAATGTAAATTGATACAGCCAATATGGAGAACTGTATGGAGGTTCCTTAAAAAACTAAAAATAGAATTACCAGATGACCCAGCAATCCCACTACTGGGCATATACCCAGAGAAAACCATAATTCAAAAAGATACATGCACTCCAATATTCACTGCAGCACTATTTACAATAGCCAGATCATGGAAGCAACCTAAATGTCCATCGACAGAGGAATGGATAAAGATGTGGTACATATATACAATGGAATATTCCTCAGCCATAAAAAGGAACAAAAGTGGGTCATTTGTAGAGATGTGGATGGACCTAGAGGCTGTCATACAGAATGAAGTAAGTCAGAAAGAGAAAAACAAATATCATATATTAATGCATATATGTGGAATCTGAAAAAATTAGAGACGATCTTATTTACAAAGCAGAAACAGAGACACAGACGTGGAAAACAAACATATGGATACCAAGGGTTAAGTGGGGGGTGGGATGAATTGGGAGATTGGGATTGACATATATACACTATTGATACTATGTATAAAATAGATAATTAATGAGAACCTACTATATAGCACAGGGAACTCTACTCAGTGCTCTGTGGTGACCTAAATGGGAAGGAAATCCAAAAAAGAGGGGATATATGTATACATATTGCTGATTCACTGTGCTGTACAGAAGAAACTAACACAGTATTGTAAAGCAACTATACTCCAATCAGGATTTTTTTTTATTGAAAAAGAAAAAAAAAGTTGAAAAAAAAGAATTCAGAGTATTTCTGAAGCAACATAGTCATTCTCTTAACAGTGTCTTTCAAAGGGCAGAAGCTTTCAATTTTAATGAATTACAACTTTTCAATTTTTTATTTCATGGATCATGCTTTTGATGTTATATCTGAAAACTCATCACCAAACCCAAGGTCACCTAGATTTTCTTCTATGTTATCTTCTAGAAGTTTCATAGTTTAGCGTTTTACATTTAAGTCTATGATTCATTGAGTTAACTTTTGTGAAAGGTGAAGGGTCCAGTTGTCCCAGCACAATATGTTGAAAAGACCAACCGTTCTCCATTGAATTGCCTTTCCTTGTTTCTCAACAACTGACATTTGTATGGGTCTATTTCTGCACTCTCTATTCTATCCCATTACCTAATTTGTCAATTCTTTCACCAACACTACATTATCTTGATTACTGTAGCTTTATATCAAGTCTTGAAGCTAGGTTGTATCTGTCCTCCAACTTTGTTCTTACTCAGTATTGTGTTGGCTATTCTGGGTCTCCTGCCTTTCCATATAAATTTTTGTGTGTAATTTTGAGTTTATAATGTTGTAGCCTTTGTCTTAAAGGGGGGAAAATAAAATTCTATAACCTACAGAGCCCACAAAATCAGGACCCACCTCTACTGACAGTTCAAGCCATAAGGGTGGATAAAAACTTGAAGGGAGAAAGCAGAGGGTGAGGCCCTGATGTATACCCTCACACAAACAAAAGAAAGCGATAAGGAAAAAGAACAAGAATGAAGAAAAATTGAGATCCTCCAAGTTGCTCAACAATTTTAATTCTAAATTATATCTGCAGGTGCCTACATGTAGTATCTCTAAACTTAGTGTAAAAAATGAAATTATATTACTTACCTATAAATTATTTAATTCTTTAATTTTTGTTTTATATTGGACTATAGTTGATTTACAATGTTATGTTAGTTTCAGTTGTACAGCAAAGTGATTCAGCTATACATTCAAAGGAAATGGTCCAAAGACTAAAGAAATTATAGAATGGTTGCATATCTCCTCTTCAGAACCCTGACAGAGACAAGAGTTGCTCTGGGGAAGAAGTGTGGCAAGTGGGCAAGTGTGTTTGTGTGCTCTTGCCCCTATAATCTCTGCAATAAACTCTCTACTTCCTCCAAAAACTAGACCCTTACACACACACACACACACACACACACACACACACACGCAAAATAGATGCATGGAAAACTTTACTTCTGACAATAATCATGAAATTAAGGACTTACCTCTTTTGGAATCTACTTAGTTCTTTCTCACTTTGCATTGTGATAGTACCTGAGACATGAGTTTATTTATGGAAGATTGCCAAAAGGACAATCTCTTTATTAATAATAATAATTAAAATAATAACAACAAAAATAGCTAACATTCATTAAGTGTATGGCTTTCTATTAAGCCCTTCATAACATTAGTTAATCTAGTCCTCACAAACCATGTAAGATAATATTTTCTCTATTTTACAAATGGGAATGAAACTAAGTAGTTTGCCCAAGTTCACACAACTAGTACACGGTAAGTGTAGGATCAAAACCTCGGTCTGTTGAACCCTAAAGTTCCTGATCATATCTACTCTCCTACGCTGCTGTGAGGAACCAAGGACTTCATAGGTTTCTGGTCCCTAAATTTTTTTATTGCATATCGGTAAAATATTTTTATCATAACTCATATGTATAATAACATAAAATTACATATATGTAATACATACATATATTACATATGCACCTACTGCAGTAATATTTTAGTTACATTATAAAACAGAGGTCAAAATAGAAGTTTTAAACTACTCAGCAATATTTTTAAATTGTGTTTATTGTTTATAATGGTTCAAAACCTTTTTGCTCCTATTTTTAAAATAGTATTAATAATAATGTCTGGCCATTATATAAACTTTCAATAAGATACATTGTTAAAAATAACATGCAACTTCAATTTTCAAATAGTCTTCTTGATAATTCAGGCATTTTTTTGGACATCTTGTAAGATTATAATAATCTTCTGACAAGATGACTGTTTAATTAATAATCAGCAAAACTCCTCCACTCAATGGATTTCCTTGCACATCTCCTGGAGTGCCTATACATCCTCTCCCATACCCACCTGGACCTTAAATATCACTTAGCTAAATACTCTAAAATCCACTGTTGGATTCAACCAGACTTGCAGAGAGTTGTCTGCACTTAATTCACTGTCCAAAAAATTGCTTTTATTCAATTCTGTTTTGATATGTCATCAACCTAACTGAAGGAACTTATGACAAACTGCTTCTCATAGTGGAAAATAGGAAAGCGAAAGTATAAATAAATTCAAAGGACTCTTTCCAATGTCATCTTCTGCAGAGTATGGGTGAAAAGCAAGAAGTAATCACCATCTCCCCAAGACTCCTAACACAAAGACTCGTGAAAACAAGGAAGTTCATTCTGTGATTCATAAAGACAAAGATTCCATCAACTTGAAACAAATCAATCAATGCTCCCAAGTTTAATTTTGAGAGAAGCAGAACATGACCACTATTTTTAAAAAAACTATATTCTTTAGTGATTCTCTATACTATTGCCAATACAATGATTTTAATGTACAAAATGAAGTTTTTGCAATTATATCCTTTTCTCCCATGTTATCTTTTTTCTGATCATGTTTACTGAAATGTAATTTTATGTCTGCTGAACATAATAATAAGAACTGAGTTTGAAGAAAATTTCACTTATATCATGGTTCATAAGAGGACTTACAAGTAACAGAGTAAATATCTTTGTACTTAAAACCAAAAGTTGGAGAAAAGGGGAACTGCTAGTCATGTGCTATATAACCTCATGACTATGCATTTGTGTATGGCCACTGACTTTTATGCAGACGTTTCACTGTTTTGCTAATAGCATTGGGCTCATTCTAAATATGTAAAGTATCATCTAATTTACGTGCTGCTCACCTTAACATCTTCATTTTAGGGTATTCAGGAATAATTCTAATACCAACTAATATTCATCTAGTTAATATCATGCCTTCAAGGAACTCAAAATGCTTGACCAAAAAATTCTGAACAATGCTTCCCACACATGACACATTTTCAGACCATTATCTTCCAGGCGACTTAGTGACTCATGCTTTATTTTACTAATTCTTACACACATCTTAGATAACTACGAAATCTAAGGTTCAGAGTGGTTGGGAGATTTATCATGAAACTACCACAAGCTAACAGCAGAGTTCAAAATTAGCACAGGGAGTTCACCTCGGTGCTTGTGACCACCTAGAGGGGTGGGATAGGGAGGGTGGGAGGGAGGGAGACACAAGAGGGAAGAGATATGGGGATATATGTATATGTATAGCTGATTCACTTTGTTATAAAGCAGAAACTAACACACCATTGTAAAGCAATTATACTCCAATAAAGATATTTTTAAAAATTTTTAATTGTTTCTGATTGGTTTTATCTTACCACCCTGTGTCAGTTGAGGTCTTAAAGCAGAGAGATTTCAGTACAAGAAAAGCAACTAAGCTACCCAAGAGTAACATTTGCATTTGAAAGCATAGTAAGATTAATCACAATAATAAAATCTAACATATATTGAATACTTACTGTGTTTCAGGCACTGCGCTAAGGAATTATGTACAAAACCTCATTTAACCTCAGACAATTCTCTGAAGTATGTAAACAATCGCCTGAGGAAATTAAAGCTAAAGAGAAGATGAAAAAAATTTCCTGAGATAAGGGAGCTGATAAGTGGCTGTTCTAGAATCAAACTCAGACTGTTTGATTCCAAAACTCACATGTTGAATCAATACAGTAGGTGGAATTAAAAGCTGCCTAACCACTTGCACATTTCTGCACCAAGGGACCACCATGTTCCAAACCTGCCAACCTCATCACTGTCACAGTAGCAGCCAGTAGTTTAACTACTTACAGAGAATGCAGATAAAAAGGTGCCCTGGGAGAGATGGAAGACTAAAGCCAGATTCACTAAATGGGGGGGAAAAAATAAAAGGCACTGCTGGCCGAGGGCCAGAGGCAGCAGTTGATAGGAAGTCGCAGAAAGAAGGAGTGAGAGGGATTACAGGACACCTAGGACTCGGGCAGGCCTTGTGGCCCAGGAACTAGATGTACAACATCCCAAATACCATCACAGAGCAGAATCAAACACCGCTATAATACCTGGTTCTAGAATAGTAACACCAAGGGCAGGACAGAGACAATCTCCAAACTGCTAGCCTGGCAGGATAAGCACAGAGGGAGGGAAAGAGAAAAAAGAAAAACAAAATGGAGAAACAACTAAACTATTCTTTTTTTGATTTTTAGGAATTTCATGTAATGTCTGAAACATTAATATTAACATATTTCCATATAAAAAACCCAAAGAAAGTTTAGTATTAGTTTTTTTTTTTGAATTTTATTTATTTTTTTATACAGCAGGTTCTTATTAGTCATCAGTTTTATACACATCAGTGTATACCTGTCAATCCCAATCGCCCAATTCATCACACCACTATCCCCACCCCCACCCCGTGGCTTTTCCCCCTTGGTGTCCATACATTTGTTCTCTACATCTGTGTCTCAACTTCTGCCCTGCAAACCGGTTCATCTATACCATTTTCCTAGGTTCCACATACGTTTATTAATATACGATATTTAACAACTAAACTATTAATACAACAAAGACAAATTTAAAAAGCCCAAGAATACATTTTTGGCAATATACATGACAAAAGATTACTATCCCTAATATATAAAATGATCTTATTATTGAATAAGAAAGAGACCAATAACTCAATAAAAAAAAAAGGCTAAAGAAATGTACAATTCGGGCTTCCCTGATGGCGCAGTGGTTGAGAGTCTGTCTGCCGATGCAGGGGACACGGGTTCATGCCCCGGTCTGGGAAGATCCCACATGCCATGGAGCGGCTGGGCCCGTGAGCCATGGCTGCTGAGCCTGCGCGTCCGGAGCCTGTGCTCCGCAACGGGAGAGGCCACAACAGTGAGAGGCCCGCGTACCACAAAAAAAAAAAAAAGAAAAAGAAATGTACAATTCACAGAAGAAATAAAAATGGCAAAGAATGTAAAAAGATCATTAACCTTTACTTATCATTAACCTTACTGATCATTAATCAGTAAGCAATGAAATGTATTTAAAACAATGCCGTATCCATCACTGTCTATTACAATAACACAGACAAAAGAACGGAAAATAATCAGCATGAGCAAAAGACAAGATAAGTGAGTCCTCTCATACACTGTATAAACTGGCATGACCTTTCTGAAAGTCCATTTACTAAATGCATCAAAACTTTAAATGTCTATTCCTTTGACATAGCACTCATACTTACAGGAATTGCACAAAGATATGCAATGTTGTTCATCACAACATTATTTATAGTCATTAAAAATTAGGGACAAACCTAATTTCTATCAATAGAAGATCAGTTAAACAATTACAAAATATTCATACAATAATGCAATTCTAATGTAGCCATTAAAAAGATTTTGAACCTATGTTCTTTGATATAGAAAGACGTCTACAAAATATTGTTAAGAAAAAGGATGTTACCAAAAGAAAAAAAAAAGAAAGAAAAAGGATGTTACAAAATAACAGGCATGTGTATTGTATAAAACTGGTTTGACATCATCCTCAATGGTGAAAAACTGAAAGCATTTCCACTAAGATCAGGAACAAGACGAGGTGCCCACTCTCACCACTATTATTCAACATAATTTTGGAAGTTTTAGCCACAGCAATCAGAGAAGAAAAGGAAATAAAAGGAATCCAAATAGGAAAAGAAGAAGTAAAGCTGTCACTGTTTGCAGATGACATGATACTATACATAGAGAATCCTAAAGATGCTACCAGAAAACTACTAGAGCTAATCAATGAATTTGTTAAAGTAGCAGGATACAAAATTAATGCACAGAAATCTCTGGCATTCCTATATACTAATGATGAAAAATCTGAAAGTGAAATCAAGAAAACACTCCCATTTACCATTGCAACAAAAAGAATAAAATATCTAGGAATAAACCTACCTAAGGAGACAAAAGACCTGTATGCAGAAAATTATAAGACACTGATGAAAGAAATTAAAGATGATACAAATAGATGGAGAGATATACCATGTTCTTGGATTGGAAGAATCAACATTGTGAAAATGACTCTACTACCCAAAGCAATCTACAGATTCAATGCAATCCCTATCAAACTACCACTGGCATTTTTCACAGAACTAGAACAAAAAATTTCGCAATTTGTATGGAAACACAAAAGACCCCGAATAGCCAAAGCAATCTTGAGAACGAAAAAAGGAGCTGGAGGAATCAGGCTCCCTGACTTCAGACTATACTACAAAGCTACAGTAATCAAGACAGTATGGTACTGGCACAAAAACAGAAAGATAGATCAATGGAACAGGATAGAAAGCGCAGAGATAAACCCAAGCACATATGGACACCTTATCCTTTGATAAAGGTGGCAGGAATGTACAGCGGAGAAAGGACAGCCTCTTCAATAAATGGTGCTGGGAAAACTGGACAGGTACATGTAAGAGTATGAGATTAGATCACTCCCTAACACCATACACAAAAATAAGCTCAAAATGGATTAAAGACCTAAATGTAAGGCCAGAAACTATGAAACTCTTAGAGGAACACATAGGCAGAACACTCTATGACATAAATCACAGTAAGATCCTTTCTGACCCACCTCCTAGAGTAATGGAAATAAAAACAAAAATAAACAAATGGGACCTAATGAAACTTCAAAACTTTTGCACAGCAAAGGAAACCATAAAGAAGACCAAAAGACAACCCTCAGAATGGGAGAAAATATTTGCAAATGAAGCAACTGACAAAGGATTAATCTCCAAAATTTACAAGCAGCTCATGCAACTCAATAACAAAAAAACAAAACAACCCAATCCAAAAATGGGCAGAAGACCTAAACAGACATTTCTCCAAAGAAGATATACAGACTGCCAACAAACACATGAAAGAATGCTCAACATCATTAATCATTAGAGAAATGCAAATCAAAACTACAATGAGATATCATCTCACACCAGTCAGAATGGCCATCATCAAAAAATCTAGAAACAATAAATGCTGGAGAGGGTGTGGAGAAAAGGGAACACTCTTGCACTGCTGGTGGGAATGTGAATTGGTTCAGCCACTATGGAGAACAGTATGGAAGTTCCTTAAAAAACTACAAATAGAACTACCATATGACCCAGCAATCCCACTACTGGGCATATACCCAGAGAAAACCATAATTCAAAAAGAGTCATGTACCAAAATGTTCATTGCAGCTCTATTTACAATAGCCCGGAGATGGAAACAACCTAAGTGCCCATCATCGGATGAATGGATAAAGAAGATGTGGCACATATATACAATGGAATATTACTCAGCCTTAAAAAGAAACGAAATTGAGCTATTTGTAATGAGATGGATAGACCTAGAGTCTGTCATACAGAGTGAAGTAAGTCAGAAAGAAAAAGACAAATACCGTATGCTAACACACATATATGGAATTTAAGAAAAAAAATGTCATGAAGAACCTAGGGGTAAGACAGGAATAAAGACGCAGACCTACTGGAGAACGGACTTGAGGGTATGGGGAGGGGGAAGGGTGAGCTGTGAAAGGGCGAGAGAGAGTCATGGACATATACACACTAACAAATGTAGTTAGGTAGATAGTTAGTGGGAAGCAGCCGCATGGCACAGGGATATTGGCTCGGTGCTTGGTGACCGCCTGGAGGGGTGGGATAGGGAGGGTGGGAGGGAGGGAGACGCAAGAGGGAAGACATATGGGAACATATGTATATGTATAACTGATTCACTTTGTTATAAAGCAGAAACTAACACACCATTGTAAAGCAATTATACCCCAATAAAGATGTTAAAAAAAAAAAACAGGTTTGTATAAAATTATATGTGTTTCCTATACATTTATGGCTTATGTATATGTGTGTGTATGGATAGAGAGATGCCTAGAAGAATGTTAATCAAAATATCTTTCCTCTGTCATAATAATAAATAATAATAAAGTCATTCTCATTTTGAAAAAAATATATTTTGACTTTCAAGGGATTGGTTTTAGTGGATAAATATTCAGATGCTTATACACATGAAATAGTGAAGTCATTTTCATTAAAATCATGTGAAAAGCAGCTATCACCACTATTTTTCAATATTTTGGGGAGGTTTTTAGAAAATAAAAGGAAAACAGTAGGTAAAAATTTAGAAAATAGAAAAAATCTACCTTTGTCTTTGATCAATAGTTTCTCTTTATACTGGAAATAAGTTATAAAGAGAAAGAAATTCATTTTCAATATCAACAAAAGCATAAAATATTAAAGAATATATTTAACAAGAAAGGTACAGAAAAATTATAAAACATTATCAAACAACATAAAACAAGAACTGAGCAAGTGAAAAGATATATCATCGTAAGTGGAAGACTTAACATCAGAAAAATATCAATACTTCCCAAATTAGAATACAGATTGAATATAACTCCAATCAAAATCCAGCAATGAATTTTCTTTAACTAGAGAAAGTGAAAGTTTATTTCAAAAAGTAATTATATGAGAACAGCTGTAAAAACCTTAGAAAAGAGAAACAAAGGTTAATAAGCCTTACCAGACATGAAAACAGTATAACACTGGCACAGAAATAACGAATAAAAAAATAACATAACGTAGAGTTCAGAAATAGGTACAAATATATGTGGGAGTATAGTATATAACATATATGATGTTTCAACTCAGAGGCAAAAGAATGTTTTATTTTTAAAAAAACAGTGTATGCAAAGCTGGCTAGCTACTTGGAAGAAAACAATGTTACATGCTTACATCACACTATATATAAACATAAATTCCAGTCATAGTAAAAGATTAAAGCTCTAAACTAAAAAGAGTTGAAAAATAAATGACATTCAGGGAAGAAAATGGTTTACAATACATAGGACAAAGGATTAACATTCCTAACTCACAGAGAGCACTTATAAACTGATAAGAAACAGATTAACACCCAATTTTTTTAAAAGGCAAAGATATGAATAGGTAATTCACAAAACAGAAAATATAAATCACCAATAAATATGTAAAAATATACTCGCCCTGGCTCTGGCCAGAAAATGGCAACAATGAGATAATATTTTTCACCTGTTAAAGTGGAAAAGATTGAAAAGAGCACTAATACCCAGCACTAATGAGAATGTTAGGAAATAACTGCTCTCATACATGGCTAGTGGGAATGGGAATTGCTACAATCTTTTCTGAAAATTATCTGGCAGAATGCATTATAATTTTAAATGCAAACCATAAAAGCAAAACTGGACTTCATCAAATTTATAAGTTTCTGCTCTTTGAAAAAAGCTGTTAAAAAATAAAAGGACAAGTCACAGAGGAAAAATGTATTTGCAAATCGTATGTCAGATAAAGGACTTGTAGCCCAAAATAAATACAGAACTCTCAAAACTCAATAGTAAGAAAACAAAAGTCATTATTTTTTTAAAATGGGCAAAAGGTTTGAACAGACACTTCACCAAAGAAGATATATAGATAGCAAATAAGCAAAGAACAGATACTCAATATCATTAGTCATAAGGTAAATTGCAAATTAAAACCAAAAGATACTACTACTACGTACCCACTAAAATAGCTAAAATTTAAAAGGCAGACAATGCTAATTATTGGCAAGGATATGGAGTATCTAGAACTCATACACACTGTTGGTGGAATGCCAGATAGTACGGCCACTTTGGAAAACAGTCTGACAGTTTCTTATAAACAGGCATCATAAAATCAAGCAATCCCACTCCTAGGTACCTACCTAAGAGAAATGAAAACATATGTCAACACAAAGATCTGAGAGTAAATGTCTACAGTGGCTTTATTCATAATCACCAAAAGCTAGAAATAAACCAAATGTCCATCAACAGATGCATGGATAAATAAATTGTAGGATATTCTTAACATGAAATATTACTCAGCAACAAAAAGAAATGAACTGCTAATAAATGCAAAAAGATGACTGAATCTCAAAAACATCATGCTAAGTGAAAACAATCAAACACACACAACTACTTTATTTTTCCATTGATATGACATTTAGGGACAAATATCAGATCAGACACAGCTAAGGCTGAGAAAGGAGAGTGACTGCCAAGGGAGACAAAAGAATTTTTAGGGTGAAGGAAATGTTCTATATCTTGATGGTGATGACAGCTATATGACTCTATAATATATTAACCTGTCCAAATTTATTTATACTATAATGTAAATTACACCTCAATAAACCTGAATTCATAAAATTTAAAAATATGTATCTTTTGACCCAGACATCCACTTTCAGAAATCTCTTCTACAGAAATAAATGTGTAAATATGCATAGAAATTAATATACACTAATAGGGAAATGGTAAAATAAAGTATGTTACATTCAATACTATGGAATATAATGCAAATAATTAAACAGACCTGGATATAGTCCTTTGAGAACTGAAAGAATACTTATTTGGGCCCTTTGCTCAACTGAAGTTAGAAAGATTGGCCACAACAAGGAAGTATGAGCCTCTTTTGCTCAATTCATTTACCACAGTAATACAATAAAGCTAACCACAAGAATCTCAGTATATTTTGGAATCTAATGACTGAAAGAAGAGGTACAAAACCATAAGTAGCAGACAATAACATAACAAGAGTCCTCATAAAGGAATTTTGGAAAGCATCTTGAGTAATGCCATCCATTTATAACGGCTATACGGTTCAGGCTACCTGGAAACAAGAGTTGACTAGATGACTTCACAACACAAATTTTTTAAAAGTTGACTTCATTACAGGATCATTCACTATGTTCTAATTACTATGCAGAATGCAGCACAAATATAATATTCCTTGCCTTCTGGGAGTTTATGTTCTAAAGAAAATCCTAGAAAGTGTATTGCCCCTTAAGGCTGGCTTTTAACTTTTTATTTTCTGTTTTTCATTTGATTATAGTACAGGCATCCGCCACAAAAGTTCAATTTATACCTCAAAAGAGGGGGGTTCGCCAGGGGAGGGGAGACAAATAACTAAATTCAAACCTATAAAGTTATTTAATAGATGTCCAAATTAACCCTTAAAAAGTAGTCTTTGAGTGAACTTACAATGTGTACACAGCAGAACATTTTCAACAAACTTACAGAGCATTATCACATTAAGAATCATGAGAGCACAAAGATACAGAAGACATGATCACTGTTCTTTCTTAAAGTCACCTACCAAACTCTCCCTTTCATTTATCACTCCTTGAGTAACATGCACAGTGACATTTAATACTCTCAGATTCAAGAAGCTACAGGACAAGATTACATGCATGTGTTGGTGAGTCAGTGTAAAAAAGTGCAGCATATTTAAAATAGTTCTATCATTGATGTTCTCCTGGAATTCCTCCATCACCTTCACATAACCTTAGAGTTTACTTCAAAAACCCTCCAGATTAGGTGAGGCTAACATTATTTCCAATACCGTGTAAATCATTCACATGAAGATATTAAGACATGTTTAATATTATGCAAAAATACAATCCATTTTTTAAAAAATATTATACAATAAGAACCACGTGTTTCCATTAACTGGGTTGTCACTACAACTGTAGAGTTCTTTTCCTTTTATTAAATGTTCAGAAGATCCTCAAAGCTAGAATATTATTTGCCCTCATCTGAAGGATGGCTGTTTAAGAGAGATCACAAGCTAGAATGCAGAATATGAAGGCATACCTCTCACTTCAATGCTGACAGATCAGCTAAAGATGGAACACCTAAGAATGAGGGCTTGCTTGTGAGGTGAAGGGCAAGAGCCATCATTTTTAATAAGCTTTTAAGCAGCTGCCATTTCCATCACTTTATTAATTTCTTACTATACTGACATTTCAATCACTTTATTAATTTTTTTCCTCTACTGTTAACTTAGTTGTCCAATTTAAAAATAAAGACTATACCACTAACTGACCACTAACAGGAAACAATCATGATACACTGCTACACATATACATGAAATTCTGTAAATAATTGGGGAGAGGGGTTGAGGGGAGAGCAGAGACATTAAAAAGTGATCTCTGGGCTTCCCTGGTGGCGCAGTGGTTGAGAGTCCGCCTGCCGATGCAGGGGACACGGGTTCATGCCCCAGTCCGGGAAGATCCCACATGCTGCGGAGCCTGCGCGTCCAGAGCCTGTGCTCCGCAACGGGAGAGGCCACAACAGTGAGAGGCCCGTGTACCGCAAAAAAAAAAAAAAAAAAAAAGTGATCTGTTTCTGAGATTTTGGAGGCCCAGTTTCCTCATCCTGTTCCCACATACTTTCACGGCAGACATTTCAAACATGCCAGAGTTATACAAAATAAGTAAAACATCACCAAGCAGAAATCCTAGGGTAGGTGTTCTGAACATGTTGGTAAAGAAAGTCACTTCATTTGAGAGGTCTCTGCCCCTTCAACCTCACCCTCCTTACCAATATACATTCATCACCGAAAAGGGAAATATTTACAGAAGTTAGTTTAGTTATGTTTAAATATTATGTTTAGCTGTCTGGAGACCATGTTCTCAAAATTTATACAGAAATCAAGGATTAAACTTCATAACAATTAGAAAACTACACTGTGTAAAATCAAAGACTTAGTTAAAGGATAGTAAAATAGTTTTACCATTGTTGCTAAAATGAAATGACTCCATCTCTTCTCAACACCTGGCACCAAAACCTTTTGAACTTTCACGTAAACAACCCAGGGCACACCAAATGCTCTGTCTGCAGCAAGGTACCACCTCTGCAACAGGCATTTGGGTGAAAAATGTGGAAAATGCCTGAGGGCTCTTTGAAGCAGCTTGGGAGAAGTGAGAGCAGGAAAGAGGCTCTTCTCTAGGGTAAGTTTGTTTAGTAGAAAGTAAGCAAGTTGTCAGGGTAAAAGTTGACAATGTTGATTCCAACAGTTTGAACTGAGAATAAACATCCAAAGGGATTATGTTACTGAGAATTAGAAAAGATTCCATTGAACTCAATAGAGCACTTGTGTTTTCAAAGATAATATGCCTTCAAGCCACACTCTGGATGCACAGTTTAGGATTAGAATTACCCTAAGCTCTTTCTATGCCACATTAAAGAACACAGGGTCTGACATCTCTAATGTATGCCTAAAAATATTAGAATAAGGATAGCTTAAAATACTGCATTTCCAATAACTGAATTGGAAAATACTATATACATTTACTATTTGTACATTTGAGGTAGACTGAAGAAATTTGGAGAAAAATATGTTCTTCCCAAACATCTAAACTTAAATACAGTTTCACTAACCAATTTAGGATTTATTAGCCATAAATCACTTTTAAGTTTTCCTTCCTTAATGACCTATCAAAGAACAAAAAATAGTGCCTATACTTATGAAATCTATAATCCTCTTCTCTGCTCTCCAAAGCCACATTTAAATCTGGCTTTCATCTCATGCTGCTGAGTTTTCCACCAGGTACAGATGTAGAGTCAGAAGAGACTTGTGCTTTTTCAAAAGCAAAACAACCTGGTTGCTGGAAGCAACCTGGTGAAATGCCAGGAAGCCTGTAAAAAATTTTTAAATTTTCCTAACTTGGAGTTTACAAAAATAAGTGTGAGATGTTCATAGCCTGTCAGGCATTCCATCTTTTTATTTTTTTAATATTCATAAACAAGGGAAAACACACACTTTGATTTATTAAAATTTATTTGAATCAAGATAATGCAGATCTGCCTTGCATTCCCTTAAGAAAATGGAGGTAACTCAGACTGCTCTTCTTAGTTCATCCAAGTCCTACATGATTCTCACATTAGAGTGTGCTATTAGAATTTTTTTCCAAAGCTTGACAAAGGCATGCAACTCACATGCTCTTTACCAGCAAAGTCCGCAGCAGCCCTGCAAAAAGTTGTTTCTCCTTTGAGCTCTCACATATATTCATTTCCCTCCTAGAACCAAGGATGTAAAGGAGTATGGCTCAGTCTCATAGCCTCTTTGTTCTTAAAAAGTAAATCAAATTCCCTAGATATTTTCAAACTCCACCAAGAATATAGAACATTCTCAGCTCTGCCTGTGGATCATTATCTCTTTTACATTTCATCTTTATATTCACTGGGTTCACAGAAAGGGCATACACAGAAAGAGGAAAATAGCTGTTTCTTAGACACCAAATTTAGTAATTTTCTCAAATCTATTGGCACACATCTAAAAAGTCATATTTTTACAAGGCTTCATTAGGTTTTCATTGGTTCTCTCTTTTGAGAACACACATGCTGAACCGCCCATAACCTCAAGCCAAAATACATCTGCAAAATGTAATAAATATTTTATATGAATATAAGAGTCATCACAATTTTAAAAGGGATAAGTGGGAAAAGACAGACAGATGCAGCTCATCTGAATCCCACTTTAGTGTCTTCCAAGCATCAAGTTGCTAACTGATGGAGACCATCAATCTACAGTGCTCTAAGATTCCAGCCGACGCCAACAGCCTTACCTGTTAATACGAGATTACTGTAAGTATTGGAGAATTGCTCCTTTAGAAGAACCAGATGCATCTGAGCTGCCTTCTCCCGTTGGAGCTCCAGCATAACATCAGGGTGCTGGGCAATCTTGCAGCCTTTCTGTTTATCCAAGGCAACATCACTTCGAACAATGTCTAAGAAAAGAAAGAAAGAATACAGGCAGCAAAAAACAAAACAAAACAAAAGCCATATACACATCAAAGTCCTGTTGCACCCAATATGACAGAATTTATAAACTACCAGCATTTTCATCAAAGTGAAGAGATTCAGAAATAATAAACCTGAAGGGTCTCCTACTTCATGATGCATCCTACAAGTTTCTCTGGTCATCTCCAAATTCTCTGGAGATTTCTGTTTCTTAGCTTTCTCTGACCTCATTTAAGATTCTCACTCCTCCATTCCCCTTCTCAGCTCACATCCAGGACTTATGTGCCTCCTGGTCCCCTTACTTAACATATTTTACCATGGAGAAAAATAATACGACCTTGCCTGAATACTAGTGACTATGAAGGTCATTCCCCCTACTTCAGGCTGTAGGACTGGGTGATAGCACCAGCATGTGTATTCAGGATACTTGGCCTGTTTTCAAATTTACCCCCCACCCAGCCCATTCAGCTCAAATGAAAGCTGCCATTCTGTGGTATAGCTGCTTAGGACTTCTACTGCTATTTTTCATGTACCTCTGAGTATATTCAGACTCATTAATTGCCCTTTAAATATATAAAGTATATAAAAGTATTTTGTGGGTCACTGAAGAAAGCAAGAGTAGGGCTAGAGTCACTTTGGAGAACTGCCTCTTTCCCAATTATTTTCCTATTAGTGATAGGCTGCCTTTCACACTTCAGTATGATTTTCACTCAAAGCATATGTATTCTCCAGAAAACAGCCCTTCTCAAAAACAAACATTCATCTAGAATGCTGCCCAAAAGCAGGGACCTTTTATGTCCTGAAGTAACTTGTTTATTTTTACAAATTAAAAGATAACTCAGCTGATTATCATAGGGACAAACGATATTAGCAGCAGCTATCGGAATGACAACTCTAGAAACTTTCAAGTTTTACGTAACAAACTGAAGGATTTTAGGGAAAAAAAGTGCTAAAAATAAAACAACTGCTCTGCCACTACTGACACCAACGGCTTTGGAAAAGAAAAACTAATGCCCATGTCAATGGTACCAATAGGAAAGTTTTGGCTCTTTAAGCAATATCAATGACACCTAAGAGAAAATAGGGCATGTGACATGCAGGGCTGATCATCACTCTGTGCAAAAGATTTTCAAACACATCAAAAGAGCCCTAAAAGAGAAGATCAGATATAAAAACAAATCCATGACAACTTCTTCTACCTTCTGAGCATTAGGATGTGTGGTTGACAAAGATTAGCCAGATGTAAGAATGGTCCTCACTCATTCTTAGATAAAAATAGAGGAGCTGGTTGGAAATAATGCAATATTTATGCCTAAACATATTTATACTAATTTCTAGGATGTAGGCAATAAGACGCACGCATTTAACAATCAAGTAAGTAATAATCTCATAGATTTTCTGAGTCTTGAATAAAAAATTAGAATAAATTTAAGAATACACTCTAGTTTATAAGATCATCAATAGAAGGTAAGAGGAATAATGAATACAGTATACATCTATTTAAGTTACACTCTGTAAAATTTTTTAAATACAGTATATCATTGAATTCTTCCAACCATCAATGAAAGCAGACGTTGTTGACTAGCTGACCCAAATCCTAAACACAATCCCTTCTCCTTTGCCTTGCTCTACTACAGAGACTGAAGAGCTAAAATATATAATTCCCCAGCTTTCCTTGAAGCAAAGAGTGGCCATGTAACATGCTTCTGGCCAATGAGCTGCAGGCACACATCACTAGTAGGACCTCCCTGGCCAAATTAAAAGACAGAACTTCACTAAGACCAGCTTTTTTTCCTTCAGCCCTTTAGTCCTTCCTATTCTTTATGCCTAAAACAGAAAGTTATAGTAGCCATTTTGTGACAATGAATCAGGAAGCAAGAGGGCAAAAGTCTTATGCACTAAGGATGGTGAACAGGAAGATGGGAAGAGCTTAAGTCCCCTAACGTCATTATTGAGCTACCATACTTGTGCTAGACTGCCTATCTTTTGTTTCTTGTTATGTAACATGAAAGCACTATTTGTATAAACCATTAACAGTCAGTCATGTATTTTTGAAATCCTAATCTGTTTTGTAATCCTAAATGATAATGAGTAATTTTATTACCCCTAATTTATATATGGAAAAACTGAGGTCCACAAAGCATAAGTGACTTGCTCAAGTTCACATATCATGGTCAGTCCCCAAATCCAGAATTTTCAAAGCCAAATCCACTGATCTTTCCAGAAGTTACTCCTATATAGAAACTCAAGAACTTAATAGTAAAGTATGGTAAACAGTAAAACTGAGGAAATAGAAAGAAAACCTTTTTATACTATACAGTAGCATACCACAGCTGATCTATCCAGAAAAGAAATATGGATGATACTTTCCCAAAAAAACATTACAAAACTCGTACCAAAATATACTCCAAAGAGGAAAAAGAGGTTTCAATTATCCTGATACCTTCTAATAGAAGTCTAATTCAAAGGGTAGAATATCTACTAAACTCTCTATTTCCTATCTAACAAATGTATTGTGCAGAAGGTAGAAGCAGCATAATTACAACTGATATCCTCAACGTCATTTAAGCCAGAACCTTGAAATAAAGTGAACAAATTACCTAATATTAAGAATAGTAAGAAAAGAAAACAATGGGCATGGCCTAACAAACGTCATAGACTTTAAAAAGTACATTTCAACAATGTTTGGGGAAAACATAGATTTACAATATAGAATTTTTTATTGAGGTATAGTTGATTTACAATATTATATTAATTTCAGGTCTACAAAATAATGATTCAATATTTTTATAGATTATACTCCATTTAAAGTTATTATAAAATATTGGCTATATTCCCTGTGCTCTACAATATATCCTTGTGGCTTATCTATTTTATATATGTAGTCTGTAACTCTTAATCCCCATCCCTATTTTGCCCCTCCCCGCCTTCCCTCTACCTACTGATAACCACTAATTTGTTCTCTATATCTGTGTCATTTTGTTTTGTTATATTCATTCTTTTGTTTATTAGATTATTCTACATATAAGTGATAACATATAGTATTTGTCTTTCTCTGACTTATTTCACTAAGCATAATACTCTCCAGGTCCATCCATGTTGTTGCAAATGGCAATATTTCATCTTTTTATGGCTGAGTAATATTCCACTGTTCTATCAACAGATGAATGGATAAAGATGTGATGTGATATACACACACACACACACACATATATATAATTTCACGTGTGACTGACCTCCTGTCGGTCATATGACTTATAAATATTTTTTTCCCATTCAGTAGATTGTCTTTTCATTTTCGCAATGGTTTCCTCTGCTGTGCAAAAGCTTTCTAATCCATTTGTTTAGTTTTGCTTTTGTTTCCCTTTATCTTAGGAGATAGATCCAAAACATATTGCCATGATTAATATCTAAGAGTGTTCTGCCTATGTTTTCTTCTAGGAGTTTTATGGTTTTCAATCTTACATTTAGGTCTTTAATCCATTTTGAATTTATTTTTGTATATGGTGTGAGAAAGTAGTCCAGTTTGATTCTTTTGCATGTAGCTGATTCTTTCTTTTCCCAGCACCACTTATTGAAGAGAGTGCTTTTCCCCATTGTATATTCTTGCTTTTTTTGTCATAGATTAATTGACCATAAATGTGTGGGTTTATTTCTGGGCTCTCTATTCTGTTCCATTGATCTGTGTGTCTGTTTTTCTGTAGGTACCATTCTGTTTTGATTACTGTAGCTTTGTAGTACAGTCTGAAGTCAGGGCATAATACCTCTGGATCTGTTCACCTTTCTCAACATTGCTTTGGCTGTTCAGGGTCTTTTGTGTTTCCATACAAATTTTAAAATTGTGTTCTAGTTCTGTGAAAAAAATGCCATTGATATTTTGATAGGGATTGCATTGAATATATAGATTGCCTGGGGTAGTATGGTCATTTTAACAATAATGATTCTTCCAATCCATGAACACGTAATATCTTTTCATCTGTTTGTATTATCTTCAATTTCTTACACCAGTGTCTTATAGTTTTCTGAGTACAGGTCTTAGGTTTCTTCCTAGGTATTTTATTCTTTTTGATGTGATTGTAAATGGGATTGCTTCCTTAGTTTCTGTTTCTGATAGTTCATTGTTATATAGAAATGCAAAGATATCTGTATATTAATTTTGTATCCTGCAACTTTACCAAATTCATTGATGAGCTCTAGTAGTTTTCTGGTGGTGTCTTTAGGATTTTCTACGTACAGTATCATGTCATCTGCAAACAGTGACAGTTTTACTTCTTCTTTTCCAATTTGGATTCCTTTTATTTCTCTTCCTTCTCTGATTGCTGTGGCTAGGACTTCCAAAACTATGTTGAACAGAAGTGGTGAGAGTATCTAGGCACGCTTCTGGCCCATACAAGTCGATATACAGAATTAACCATCACAGTGACATTCTGGAAAAGGCAAACCTATTGTGCAGTAATCAGATCAGTGATTGCAAGAGAAACGGAGATTATTGAACACAAAAAAGATATGAGGGAAGTTTGGGAGAGGTGATGGAATGTGCCATAATATGTGCCATATTTTTATGTGGTAGTACTTACACGACCACATAAAGTCTGTGTACTTTATGTACACGACCACATAAAGTCTGTCAGAACTCATTGAATTTTACACATAAAATGGGTGAATTTCCTTATATGTAAGTATACCTCAATAAACATGAATTTTTAAAAAAAAGTGGTGAGAGTAAACATCCTTGTCTTGTTCCTCATCTTAGAGGAAATGTGTTCAGCTTTTCACCATTGAACATGATGTTGGCTATGAGTTTGTCATAAATGGCCTTTACTGTGTTGAGGTATGCTCCCTCTATGCTCACTATCTAGAGATTTTTTATCATAAATGGATGTTGAACTTTATCAAAGCATTTTGTGCATCTATTGAGATGACCATATGGCTTTTATCCTTCAATTTGTTAATGTAATGTATCACTTTGATTGATTTGCAAGTACTGAAAAATCCTTGCATCCCTGGGATAAATCCCACTTGATTATGGTGTATGATCCTTTAATATAATGTTGGATTCAGTTAGCTAATATTTTGTTGAGGACTTTTGCATCTATGTTCATACAGTTAACTATTGTAACTTTCTTTTTTTGTGGTTATTTTTGTCCAGTTTTGGTATCAGGGTGATGCTGGCCTCATAGAATAAGTTTGTAAGTGTTCCTCTCTCTGCAATTTTTTGGAATAGTTTCAGAAGGATGGGTTTTAACTCTTATTTAAATGTTTGGTAGAATTCACCTATGAAACCATCTGGTCTTGAACTTTTTATTACAATTCAATTTCATTACTGGTAATTGGTCTGTTTCGTATTTTCTATTTCTTCCTGATTCAGTTGGGAGATTGTACATTTCTAGAAATTTGTCCAGTTCTTCTAGGTTGCCCATTTTTTTCAGTGTATAATTGTTCATAGCAATCTTTTATGATCCTCTCTATTTCTGGGGTGTCAGTTGTAAACTTCTTTTCCATTGCTGGTTTTACTGATTTGGGCCCTCTCTCTTTTTTTCTTGATGAGTCTAGCTGAAAGTTCATCAATTTTGTTTATCTTTTCAAAGAACCAGCTCTTAGTTCCATTGAGCTTCTCTACTTTTTGTTGGTCTCTATTTCATTTATTTCTGCTCTGATCTTTATGATTTCTCTCCTTCAACTAAATTTGGGTTTTGTTTGTTCTTCTTTTTCTCGTTCCTTTAGGTGTAAGGTTAGTTTGTTTCTTTGAGATTTTTCTTCTTTCCTGAGGTAAAGCTTGAATCACTATAAACTTCCCTCTTAGAACTGCTTTTGTTATATCCCATTAATTTTGGAACACTTTTCATTTTCACTTGTCTCCAGGTATTTTTTTAATTTCTTCTTTGATTTCTTCAGTGATACATTGCTTGTCTAGTAGCATACTGTTTACCTTCCACGTTTGTGTATTTCCCTTAACTACTTATAGTGGATATAGATGATTTTACTATTTTTGTCTTTTAATCTTCCCACTTGCTTTGTATGTCGTTGACTTACTACACTTACTATATATTTGCCTTTACCAGTGAATTTTTTCTTTTCATAATTTTCATGTTTCTAGTTATGACCTTTTCTTTTTCACTTAAATTTAACAGCTTTGTAAAGTTGATTTTGTGGTGCTGAACCCTTTTAGCTTCTGCTTGTCTGTAAAACTTTTGATCTCTCCAAATCTGAATGAAACCCTTGACAGATAAGAGTATTCTTGGTTGCAGGTTCTTCCCTTTCATAATTTTAAATGTATCATGCCATGCCCTTCTGGCCTACAGAGTTTCTGCTGAAAATTCAGCTGACAGCCTTATGAGAGTTCCCTTGTATGTAACGTGTTGCTTTTCCCTTTTTGCTTTTAATAGTCTTTATTTACCTTTAATTTTTGCCATTCTAATTACAATGTGACTTGGTGTTGTCCTTTTGGGTTGATCCTGTTTGGGTCTCTCTGTGCTTCCTGGACCTGGATGTCTGTTTCCATTCCTAGGTTAGGGAAGTTTTCAGCTGTTAAGTCTTCAAATATGTTCTCTGCCCTTTTCTCTCTCTCTTCTCCTTCTGGGACCCTACAATGTGAATGTTAATACACTTGATGTTGTCTCAGAAGTCTCTTACACTGTCTTCTTTTTTTTTTCTTTTCTGTTCAGCTTCAATAATTTCCACTACCCTGTCTTCCAACTCACTAATCTGTTCCTCTGTATCATTTAAACTACTGTTGACTCCTTCTAGTGTATTTTTTACCTCAGTTATCGTATTCTTCATCCCTGTTTGGTTCGTCTTTATATTTTCTAACTCTTTGTTTAAAACTTCAAACTTCTCATACTATTGATCCATTCTTCTCCTGAGTTCTTTGACCATCTTTATAATCATTACCTTGAATTCTTTATTGGGTAGATTGCCTATCTCCACTTTACTTATTTCTTCTTCTGGGGTCTTATTTTGTTCTTTCATTTGGAACTTGTTCCTGTTGCCTCATCTTGCCTAATTTGCTGTGTTTTGGGGGTTTTTGTTTTGTTTTGTTTTTTTGCGGTATGTGGGCCTTTCACTGTTGTGGCCTCTCCCATAGTGGAGCACAGGCTCCAGACGTGCAGGCTCAATGGCCATGGCTCACGGGCCCAGCCTCTCCGCGGCACATGGGATCTTCCCAGACCGGGGCACGAACCCATGTCCCCTGCACCAGTAGGCGGACTCTCAACCACTGTGCCACCAGGGAAGGCCTGCTGTTTTTATTTCTATATATCTGGTAGGTTGGTTACATTTCCCAGCCTTGGAGAAGTGGTCTTTTGTAGGAGGCATCCTATGCATCCCAGCAGCATACTCCCCTCTGGTCACCAGAACCATATGCTCTAGGCATGCCCCCTATGTGGGCCACATGGGTCCTTCTGTTGTGGACGGCTGACCGCTGTGGGCAGTCTTGTAGGCATGGCTATCCATAGTTCAGTTGGTTGCCAGGCCCTGCCTTATGTGGAGGTTGCTAGCTGCTGGTTGAGGAGCTGGGTCACAAGGTGGCTGTCTGTGGAACCCTGGGGGGTCCTGGGGCTAGTGCTGGTTCACTGGTGGGCACAGCCAGGTTCTGGAGTTGGTGGCTGTGAGACCTGGGTTCCTGGATCTAGTGTGTCCTGCCAGTGGGTGGGGCTGGTTCCTGACACAACTGGCTGCAGGTTCTAGGGTGTCCCAAAGCTGGTGTTGGCCTGCTGATGAGTGGAGCTGGAAAATGAAGTGGCTGGCTGAGGAGTCTAAGGTATCTCAGAGCTGCTGTTGGCCTGCTAGTGGGTGGGGCTGGGGTCCAGAGGATCCCAGGGCTGGTATCAGCCTGCTGGTTGACATGGTCAGGGCCCAGGGGGTCCAGAGGTGACTGGTGGCTTACTGATGGGCAGAGCCGACTCCTAGGATCTCTGGCTTCAGGGCCCTGGCATTGGTGCTGGCCCACTGGCGGGCAACCAGCTCCTGATGCAGCTGGCTAAGTCCAGGGTGTCCCAAAGCTTGTGGCCTGCTTGTGAGTGGGGCCAGATCCCAGGACAGCTGGCTGAGGGGCCTCAGGTGTCTCAGAGCAAGCAGGGGTTGGCTGCCTGGTAGGTAGGCTGGGACCTGGTACAGCAGGCTTCAAGGCTATGGTGGTCCTGAGACTGGTGTCCACCTGCTGATGGGTGGAGTTGGGGCTCAGGGGACCCTGAAGCTGGTGCTCAACCATCGGTGGGTGAAGCTGGGTCCTGGGACTAAAGCCAGCCGACTGGCAGGCAGAGCTGAGCTCTGGGGTCACCAGCTGAAAGGCCCAGGGGTCCTATAGCTGGTGTCAGCCCACTGATGGGTGGGGCCGAGGCCCTGGGAGTTTGGGGGCTAATGTTGGCTCACTGGTAGATGGAGCCATGTCCAAGATATCTGGCAGCAGGGCCCTGGAGGTCCGGGAGTTGGTATTGGCCCATTGGTGGGTGGGGCTGGTTGCAGGGTCCAGGGTGTCCCAAAGCTTATTCCAGCCTGCTGGTGGGTGGGCTGGGTCTTGCCACGCAGACTGCAAGGCTGCAGTGGCCCTGGGGCTGGTGTTGGCCCACTGATGGACAAAGCTTGGTCCCGGGGTCTCTTGCCTTTGCAGGGCCCTGGGTGTCCCAAGGTTAGTGCCTGCAACACGGGTGTGTCAGGCCCAGTTCTCAGCCCTCTGGTGGACATGGCCTTGTCCCAGCGTGGCTGTGGGCTTAGGGGATCTTAAGGCAGCCTGCCTGCTGGTGGGTGGGGCTGTGTCCCTGCCCAGCTAGTTGCTTGGCCTGAGGCATTCCAGTACTGGTACCAATAGGCTGGGAGTGGGGCCAGGTCCCAGTGCTAATAAGCTAGAGGGAGAATTCCAAATTGGTGTTTGCCAGCACCAGTGTCCACATGGTATAACGAGCTCCCCAAAATGGCTTCTGCCAGTGTCTATGTACCCAGGGTGAGCTCCAGTTGCCTCCTGCCTCTCCAAGAGGCTCTCCAAGATGAGGAGGTGGGTCTGACCCAGGCTCCTTTCAAATTACTGTTTCTGCCCTAGGTCCTGGAAGGTGTGGGATATTGTGTGTGTCCTTTAAGAGTGGGGTTTCTATCTCCCACAGCCCTCAGTCTCCTGAAAGTAAGCCCTGCGGGCCGTCAAAGCCAAACATTCTGGGGGTTCATCTTCCCAGTACAGGACCCTCAGGCAAGGGCTCAGACTCATGGCTCCTTGGGAAGAACCTCTGAAATTTTATTTATCCTCCCCTTTATAGGTCACCCACCCAGGGGTATGGGTCTTGACCATACCACAACTCCACCCCTCCTGCCCATCTTATTGTGGTTCTTTCTTTATAGCTTTAGTTGCAGAAGATCTTTTCAGTTAGATTCTGGTCTTTCTCATCAATAGTTGCTCTGTAAATAGTTGCGATTTTGGTGTGTCCATGAGAGAAGGCGAGCTCAGGGTCTTCCACCATCTTGGTCAAACTCCCTATAGACTCTTTATTTAACCCTAATCTGTTTGAAATTGTATTAAAGACTAGATAAACACAAAGCAAGGACACTTATCAACGATGTACAAGGCCACAGGTCCAGGAAAAGAGTTAATATCATAGATAGTAGACTCAAAATTCAAAATTATCTTGGGACCCTAGAAACTAAGAGTGAAATCTCCAAAATGTAGGGTGAAGACATGAACACAAAGTACTGCATTTATACTGAAAGTTAATTACATAGATGGGAAGACCAAATCAGAAAGAAGTTTGAATATTTAAGATCTTATTAAGATCTGTAGGTTTTAGCTGAATATAAGCTTAACGTAAGTCAGTGATATGCTACCAAATATGATATTACTGTAATCAGGATTAGTGCAATCAGACTAAATTAATAGAACTAGAATATACAGAATATAGGAGGTAACATGGCCACACTGCATTCTATGCCAGCCAAGGGCAGCATAGTGAAGAGTTGGAGTTAAACAAACCTAGGTTCAAATTCTGGCATAAAGGTCACTTGTTAGTTGCAAAAGTGACAGACAAAAGCACCTCTGTACGCCTCAATTTCTTTATCTACTGTTATTGTAGAGATGTAGAAGACTTAGCACTATGCATGCAACATAATAAGAGCTCTATAAAGGAGGTATTATTATTGTTATTAGTATGGTATTTGTGGTATTATTCACTTCCAGCTGTAATAGTCTCAGCAGTATATTAATCATTTGGAGTGCATCCAAAGAAAAGCACCAAGAGAGGAAATAATTTTATTTTTCAAATAGCTGAAAAAAACTGAGAGTGTTAACCTTGGCAAAGAAAAAGTAAAGAAGACCTGCTTTCATACATAAGAGACTTATTCTGTGTAAATCCAGAAAGCCAAACATTATAGGAATAACCAAAAGACATACTATTCAATTACACATAAGAAAACTGTAGCAACAGAAGTTGTCCTATAAGGAAAAGAGCTACTTGAGGATGGAGTTTCCTCATAAAACCTCCATACAGTTTTCCACAGTGGTTGCACCCATTTACATTCCCACCAAAGTGCAGAGGTTTCCCTTTCTCCACACCCTCACCAACGGTGTTATTTCTTGTTTTTTTTTTTTATTATAGCCATTCTAACAGATATGAGGTGATATCTCATTGTGGTTTTGATTTGCATTTCCCTAATGATTAGTGATGTTAAGCATTTTATCATGTACCTGCTAGCCACCTGTACATCTTCTTTGGAAAAATGTCTCTTCAGATCTTCTGTCCATTTTTTGATCAGATTTTTGGGGGGTTTTCTGTTTGTTTGTTTGTTATAGAGTTATAAGAGTTCTTTATATATTTGGGATATTGACCCCTTATCGGATATATTTGCAAATATTTTGTCCCATTCAGTAAGTTGCCTTTTCATTTTGTTGATGCTTTCCTTTGCTGTGCAAGACAAAATTATTTTTAAGACAAGAAATATTACTGGAGTCACATAGAGACAGATCATAGTGATAAAAGAGTCAATATATTAGGAAGATATAACAACCATAAATGTATATACAAATAACAAGTGAATTCCAAAATACATGGAGCAAAATCTGACTAAATTGCAAGGGGAATTTAACAATTATAGTTGGAGATTTCACTACTCTGCTCAGTATTTGATGGAACTACACAGAAAAACAGTAAGAGTATCAAAGGTATGAAAAATACTATCTACCAATTTGACCTACTGACATTTATAGAATATACCAAACTCCCTCATATCCCCCCCACTGGCTTGTCCTATAATTTCCCTGATTTAGTCAACCATATATTTTCCTAATATTCTAGTCTCTGATCCCCACTCACTTTGTATTCCTCTCTCTCTCCCTTTCCCTTCAAGTCCTCCCATCATTTTTTTTAAAGCACTTCCTTACTTTCTAACACTGCAAGTGTTCCAGGATCACCTTGTATTTTCCCTGCTCCAGTTCTGGAATCATACACTTCTCCAAGAAGCCCTGGTTCCTTTTGAGAATAGTATTTAAAAATCAAGATCTGGGGCTTCCCTGGTAGCGCAATGGTTGAGAGTCCGCCTGTCAATGCAGGGGATGCGGGTTCGTGCCCCGGTCCGGGAAGATCCCGTATGCTGTGGAGCGGCTAGGCCCGTGAGCCATGGCCACTGAGCCTGCGCGTCCGTAGCCTGTGCTCCGCAACAGGAGAGGCCACAACAGTGAGAGGCCCGCGTACTGGGGGAAAAAAAAAAAAAAAAATCAAGATCTGGGCACAACATGTGCTTGTTGCTATCGGGGTATCACTACTTCTAGGTCCTCTCAGTAGACACAGATAGGAGGTGTATAGGTACATACTAACTGAAATATGCCCACATGTCTATATTTATTTCTGTATCTATCTATCTGTATAACCATTAAAAGGGGGAAAAAACGGAATACATTAGTTCATACTGACGTCTCCAAATCCAATCCAGTACCAAAGGGTTCATTCTAGAATTCCCATTTGCTTGTCATTTCTTTCTCTAATAGTGAGAAACCTGCTTGTCATCAATTATATTTACTTACTTGTTCAACAGCAGTAAAAAAAAAAAATGCAGTTTCAGAATTGTTATTCCATACTCCTATGAAAAACAAATTTATCAACTACAGTACAGTGTTTCTGTTCAGTACTTTTTTCATTAGACTTCCAGAATTCAGTCAAAGTAAAGCATCTTATTTAAAATCCTTTCTTCTCTGAGCATTTAGTGTGGTTGTGTCATCCACTGTAACAGAATTAAGATTCACTTGTAAATCCACTTTACATCTTTAGTTTCCCACCATCCTGGTTGATTATTTTAAATTTGAGGACAGTAAATTTCACTCTTTGTGGTGTAAAATTTCTATGAGTTTTGACAATTGCATAGAATCAAGTATCCATTAGCACATCACCACACAGAACAGTCTGATTACCCAAGAAGCTCCCTCATGCCACCCCTTCATTATCAATCCCTTTCTCCACTCTCACCCCTAGCAAACTGATCTGTTGTTTTTTGGTTTGGGGTTTGTGTCCCAAAACCAAAATAGCTTCGTTTTTTTCAGAATGTCGTATCAATGGAATCATGCAATATTTAGCCTTTGGGATATGTCTCCATCCACTTAGCAAAATGCATTTAGGATTCATCCATGTTGCTGTGAATCAATAGTCCATTCTTCTTTAATGCTAAACAGTATTCCACTGAATGGATGTACCACTTTTTGTTTACCCATTCATCCATATATGGCTTTTTCTGTGAACATAAGTTTTCAATTGACTTGGGTAAATTTCTAAGAGCAAGACTAGAAGGTCATATGGTAAGTGTATGTTTACCTTTATAGGAAATTGCCAAACTCTTTTCCAAGGTGCGTATACTAATTTGCACTCTC
This sequence comes from Aethalodelphis obliquidens, assembly GCF_003676395.1. Lineage (NCBI taxonomy): Eukaryota > Metazoa > Chordata > Mammalia > Artiodactyla > Delphinidae > Aethalodelphis > Aethalodelphis obliquidens. The sequence goes on from NW_020837955.1 coordinate 16,944,722, forward strand.
ACCAGCAATGTATGAGAGTTCTTATTGTTCCACATCCTCAACAGCACTCGGTATTGTCAGCTTTGTTTGTTAGATATTCTAATAGATTTGTAGCGGTATCTCATTGTGGTTTTAATTTCCATTCCTCGATGATAATGATGTTGAACATATTTTCATATACTTACTTTCCATCCAAATATCTTCTCTGGTGAAGTATCTCTTCATATCTTTTGTCCATTTTGTAATTCAGTCTCTCATTTTTTTAATTTTAAGAGTTCTTTATAAGTTCTGGATGTAACTCTTTCATCAAACGTGTGATTTTTAAAAATATTTTCTTCCAGTCTGTGGCTTCACTTTTTCATTCTCTTTACAGGGTATTTCAGATTTCACAGAGCAAATTTTGGATTTTGATAGTCTAATTTATGAATTTTTTTCTTTTATGGATCATACTTTCGATATTGTTATTTTAAAACTTTTCACTAATTCCAAAGCCACACAAATTTCTCCTACTTTTTCTTCTAGAAATTGTATAAGTTTTGTGTTTTATATTTAAGTATAGGATCAATTTTGAGTTAACTTCTGTATAAAGTACAAGATATATATCAAGGTTCATCTTTCGCAGAACTTCCAACTGTTCCAGTGCCATTTATTGAAAAGACTTCCTTTCTCTTGAATTGCCTTTGCATCTTTGTCAAAAATAAGTTGACAACATTTGTGTGCATCTATTTCTAAGCTCTCTATTCTGTTCCACTGATCTATGTGTTTTTCCTTTACCAATACCATACTCCCTTGATTACTATAGTTTTATAATAAATCTTGAAATCAGGTAATGTGAATCTTTCAACTTTGTTCTTCTTTTTCAGAATTTTTTTGCCTATTCTAATTCCTGTGTGTGTCTGTGTGTATTAGAATATATATGTACATATATTATATATATATATGTGTGTGTATAGATATATAGATATATAAAGATGGAATGTAGATTTACAAATGAATCTATTACAATGAATGACACAACCACACTAAAGGCTTGGAAAAGAAAGCAGCTAAACTAAGTAGCTTTATTTTGACAAGAGATTATTTTATATATATATATATATGTGTGCGTGTGTGTGTGTGTGTGTATATATATATATATATATATATACATTCACACATACACCTATAGAAGAGTTTTCTTTGGTTTTCTATATTGAGTTAAATATATTGATCACATATTAGGGAGAGCTGATGTCTTAACAACATTGAGTCCTCTAATCCACGAACGTGTTATCACTCTCTCTCTTCATTTATTTGACTTCTTTCACCTCTGTTTTATAGTTTTCAGCATAAATATTCTGCATATATTTTGTCAGATTTATACCTTTTGGTGCTATTATAAATGGTATTTTTGGGAATTTCAGATTCCGATGTTCATTCTACAGAAACATGATTCACTTCTGTACATTAACATGCTATCCTGCAGCCTTGGTAAACTCATTGTTAGTTCTAGGAATTATTTATCGATTCTTTGGGTTTTTCTAATGTAGATTATCATGTTATCTGCAAATACAGACAGTTTTATGTCTACCTTTCCAAACTGCATGCCTTTTATTTCTTTGTCTTGCTTTATTGCACTATGTGCAAATATGATGTTGAATAGGAGTGGTGAGAGTGAACATCCTGCCTTCTTCTCAATCTCAGATGGATAATATTCCAGTCTTTCATTATTAAGAATGATGTTACTGTAGCATTTTTATAGATGCTTTTTATCAGGTTAGGGAAGTTCTTTACTCTTCCTAGTTTACCAAGAGCCTATATCATGAATGAATGTTAAATTTTATCAAATGCTTTCTCTACATACATTGAGATGATCAACCTGTTAAGTAAGTTAGACACCACACACACACACACACACACACACACACACACAGACACACACACACACAGCTTGTAGGAGTTTAGGAGTTTAAACTGCATTAAATTTATAAATTAATTTCAAGACAATTTCAAGATATTTAGTCTTCCTACCCATGACATTTTGCATCTCCATGTAAACCTTCTCTTATGTTTTTCAAAAAAGCTTTACAATATCCTCTATTTAAATTTGGTGCAACATTTCTTAAATATGTTCAAAGGTACTATGGCTTTTAATTTTATAAAGAGTACCATTTTTATCATATATTCTAATTTTTGTACCTAGTTTATAAAAATGCAAATGGTTTTGCTATATAGAGCTTGAATCCAGCAATCTTGATGAACTCTCTTATTATTTCTAGCCATCTGTGACTTGAAGTTTATGAATTCACTAGGTAAATAATTACACATCTGCTAATAAAAACAAGGTTGCTTCTTCCTTTTTAATTCGTATATATTTTATTTATTTACTTTTCTTATTTGTTGGAAGACACAGAACTCTTGCATTTCTGCTTACCTTACAATCAGAGACACTGGCTGCCTTTTTCCCAGGTTATCTTTTCAAAGATGTTTATATATTAAACAGTCTTAGAAGATAGAGATAGGGCCTCCCTTCAGAGCAAAGGGGAGGCATGCTTAATGTCCAATATAATAAAGATAATATTTCCCTCCAGAATAAAGGGCAGGCCTGTTACTTCTCACTATAAACGATTCAGGTTTCCTAATCTCAGGGTTATCCTCCTGTTATATAACCCACTGCATGTTCAAGTATCACCTAGCAGTCTTCCTGTTGTCCTATGGGAAATGGGACTCAAGAAAGCAATGCAAAACATTTGCTGATACTCTGGCCACTGCTATTGCTGTAAAAAATAAACCCCTTTGTGTCTGACACAGGAGTTTCATATCTTTTGCCAGCATCCATGAAACTGGCAGGCTACCTTGTTGGCTTGCAAGTAGCTTAAAACTTCAGAACCTTCAAAGTTCTTGACATTATTCTGCTGGCTAGAACCTCCAGCACAATGGTGACCTGCGGGCATTGTTGTCTTCTTCCTGATTTTAAAGAAAATGCTTCTAACACTTTACCATTAAGCATAACAATTGATTTAGATTCTTGGTGGACACTCTTTTTCACATTATGAGAAGTGGTTAAAAAAATTCCTAACCCACTTAACTTGGGAAACTGCTACCTTAGTGGCCTAAAAAGAGTTGAGACACAGCTCTCAAAAGTGGTTCTCATTAGAATCAAAAATAGGAAAGAAATCCCTAGGAGGGAGCTACTGAGATATCATGTAAGACAGTTCTTTATGTCCTGCCCTGCAGGACATTTTACATTCTTGGCCTCAACCAACAAGATACCAGTAGCATCCCTAGTCTCAGTGATTGAACCCCCTCTTCCCCCACCAATTTTTTCAAATGTGCTCTAGAGCCAGGGTTGGTAGTCTTTTTCTATAAAGAGCCAGACAGCAAATATTTAGGTTTTGTGGACCATACAGCCTCTGTTGCAACTACTCAAGTCTGCTACTGTAATGCAAAAGCAGCCATAGACAATACATAAATAAATGGTCATGGCTGTGTTCCAATAAAACTTGACAAAAACAAGTGGTGGCAAGATTTGGCCTTCAGGCTGTACTTTGCTGACTCCTGCTCTAGAGAAATGGATAGATCCCATCCCTCAAATTTCACAGATAAGGAAAATGGGGTCAGGGATGAAGTGATTTCTCCAGCATTTTGATTTCACAGCACTTTATATCAAGCAAAGATTAGAACCCAGGCCTCCTAACTACTGGTGCTCTTCCTACTAGGTCACCCAACAGAATAAATGACACCGTGGCAGAATCTGCCTCAGCAAGTATTTTTATCCATTTTTACTAAATGTATGCAAATATATATAGATACTTGGCAGATGTCCATGAATATTTAAGTCTCTGCTCCAGCTGTCTCCCTCCTCTGTGGTGTGCAGTGTTTCTCTAGTTTTACATCATTCCCAGATGAAAACACCATTGTTCCATTCCAAGAATGTTCATGAAAACATGCAATACAATTGGGTTGAAGGTTGAACCCAGAAGCAGAGACTTTCCACAATAACTCAGCATAAATCATTCATCTGCTAGATATTTCTAACTCTATCCTCACAGTATTGACCACAGCCCTGATTTTGCATCTGCACAACAGGGCTCATACCCAATCAACCTGAAGTCTATTTTCAAGTGAGAGTCCCTGCAGAACTGGATCTAATATTAATCTATACAAAATATAAGAATATATAACATCTACTTTTCATTCATCTGCAATTGCTAAGATTACATCCACAAAGATATTTTGTTTGGCCTGATTCATTCTTAACAAAAGTGCTAAATAAATTGCCTCATGGAAGAACTATGTAATAATAAGTAGCTGTTAGCAGTGATACACACAGCTTGAAGTAAAGCAGTTGTTCTCAGAAAAGGACTGGGCTTAGACAAGAAGAGCAACATAATCAGCCTTGGCCAAAACCAAGACATTTTCTGGTTTACTCAATGTATCTGGGGCCATTTTTACCCTCACTTGGTATGACTCACATGTTGGGTAGAAGACTGGACTACATGAACTAAAGTTCTTCCAACTCTAAGATTTAGTTAGTCTAATTCAGAAAAAGAAAAAAAAAAGAATGTTACATCCTGGAGAAACCCTCATAGAAGATGAACTCAGGCATGAAGAACAGACAGAAGTTAGATGTAGAAACAGAAGGGAGAGGTGCATGAAGAGATCAATGTAGCTCTGTACAAATGGGCTCCTCTTATCCTCCTCATATCCAAACAGTAAAACCCACTCAGAAGCTCTAAGGTTATCTCAATAACAAGAAGTGCCTGAAGAGATAACCTTCTAAGAAATGATTTAGAATTTACTGCACCAAAGCAGCAGTAATGATGCCAGTAAGAGCTAATGGTCTGGCATATTTGGTCACTGAGCAGTAATAATCTTAGATGGCAATTTCTGTTGGAATCTGATATATTCAAATCTTTTGAGCTAAATAAATGACAGGCAAGGACAGATGCCAACAATTACATTTAATGCATGCTTTCTGATGAAGAGAAGAAATATTTAGGCACTAGAATAGAGTCAGTAGCACTTGCCTTCATTCTGTGCCTGGAAAAACTAACTTAGCTTCTTTGAAAGTTGACCTCCCCCATGGTATGGGTAGACTAACTAGGACTAGAATGTTTATATCCTTGGCTTACATCATTTAGGTTTAAGTTCTCCAAAGGGTAATGTGTAATCCAAAGCTGCTAAATGTCAAAGTCAACCAAAAAACAAAACAGAATTCTAAAGAAATCAAAACAAAGGTTTAGACATCCGAACTTTTGATAAGGATTTGTCAAGCATCATCAGTTCCTTGCCTAACTTGGAAGCAAACCAAATTTCCTCATGTGGATGGCTTTGGAGCCTCCTAGTGGCAGCCACAGGGGACCTACAGAACTCGAGTCCTGGAAAGGACCAGGCTTTCAAGAAAGAGTGTTCATTATGTGTGTCGGTGATCAATTCACACAAACATATCAGCTTCTACAATGTGCTCAACACACTATATTAAACACCAGGAATGCAAAGATGAATAAATGTTGGTCCCTACCCTCATGGAACTCACAGCCTACTACGCAAACAAGTAAGAATAGAAATAACTCTGAAACAATGTAGTAAGCACTTATAATCTGCATAAATAGGGAAAGAGGATGAAGTCAGGAGTGTGTAATAAAGGGGAATGACTTCTTAGCCCAGTCTTGACTAAAGAATAAGTAGAGGTCTATCTGCTAGAGAATCCAAGTACATATATATTTTCATGCCTTTGCTAATTCCACTTCCTGTTTGGAATATTCCCCCTTTTCCACATATCATACTTAGAATACTAAGACTAGAGTACAGTAGGGTGGAAAGAAATCTGGAAAAAACAGGGTGAGACCAAACTTATAAGTGCCTTTAAAGTTCTAGCTTTATCTTCCAGAGTCTGAAGAGATGTCAGAGGCTCTGAATCAGAGAAATGACCTATTGAAGGTTATTCATGAGAATAACTCTGATAGCAGTATGAAAAATGTATTAGTAGAGCTGGGGAGCAGAGAGACTATTAATATGTCATAATATTCCAAGGGAAAGGTAAGGGCTGGCAGCACAGCAGTAGCAAGAAAGAGGATTCCAGAGTTAAAGACTACTATACCTATGTTAAAGACCTAAGTTAAAGACTACTATACCTGATGGCCAAGTGAATATGGGAGATTAGACTCAGAAAAGAACAAAAAATAGTTCAAAGTTTTCCTTAAGAGACAAGGTAGAGAGTGATACCTTTAACCAAGGTACGGAACACAGGAGAAGTCAAGAGGATGAGTAATAATGAGGAACTTTAGTAAATTTTATTTGGGGTACAAATTAGATCTAATATCTGTTTAAGAAACACTAGGAAGTGTCTGCAAAACTCCTAACCCTGAAAAAATTATAACCATCTCAAAATAATCAAGAGTTATAACCACTATTAAAATGTTAATTGTTGTTATCTCTTAGTGATATAGGAAAAAGAACAATCACTTCCATTTTCATAAATAACATCCTGAAATTGATCCAGTCTCAGAAGATTAAACTCTCTCTAGACAATGAAAATTTTCTAGCAAAGGTGAACATCTAATTCCCCTTTACTTTTGTCCCCTTTGACTTATCCAAAAATATCCATCTTTCAAGGAACAACCTGAGTTCCACCTTTGCCACAAAGCCTTATCTTACTCCTTCAGACCTTACACATTAACCTATTAGGTTAACATATCTGAACTCTCATAGCACTTAGCATAGATAATATTCTACTACATTGTCCTTTATGATTTGCTGGAGTTTTAAGGTAATTTAGTTGTATTTCTCCAACTATATTTAAGTTCCTTAAGGAGTAAGGCACTGGCCTACTCCTGCTCTCAGCCAGAGGCCAACTAATCCTTATTCCAACTAATCACCTAATCCACCTCCCTTATATCTTACAAATGATAAAACTGGGCCCAGACAAGTTAAATAAGTTGGCCAGTGTTCACAAGTAGATCTCAGACTGAGGCCAGGTACCCAGAGTTCTATTTCCATAACATTTCTATGCTTTCAGATGCCCCATAAATACTTAGTGAGCTACTTGTGCTGTTATGCTTCCTTTTCTATGGGACATGTTTGCATCTTAATATTCAAATATCGAAAGATCCAAATTAATGATTATTTACCAGTGGAATTATAAGCCTCCTGAAAGGCAGCAAGGAAGATATTTGGAGACAGGGAGACATTCTGGGAAACTCAGAATCACATCACAAATTTCAGTATCCAGCCATGTTAGAATGACAGAAGCCAGATTAACCCTTCTTACCTTAAATAACTTTACAAAAGGACCAAGACACATGAAACAATGGTTTCAGACATAAAAACATAAAGCACAGGACAGTGATTCCTGAAGAAGGAAAAACAAACAAGGTGAGCCCTATCGTGCCTGATCTCACGACCTGGAGAGAGCTTTCAGGCTGTAGTACAGAAGGGGGAACCCAAACAGAACTCAGCAGTCTTCCTGAGTTGTTGAGACAGAGTTCAGAGCTAGGAGAGGCCAAGGCAACTAAAATTTACAGAACAGAGTAGAGGAGAAGAAGGAGCTACACAAAGAACATGAGCTCCAGAGATCTGCAGTGGAGTCTCCTGCCGTCCTTGCATATGTGAGAAACTACCAAGGCAAGGAGAAGAGCCACCAGGAAGGAGTAAGTAAAACAATCACCACAGTACACACAGGGCCAGGAATAATTCATGTTCTGGGCAGCCAGACTGAAAAGACCTCATAACACACAAGGCACTAAGAAGGGTACAGATATAGAAAGTACTGCCTCAGAAAGGTATTGCCACAATAGAGAAGCCAAATTAGACATAGACTACCCTAACAAAACTTAGAAGAAAGCCTTGAAGAAAAATCAAACTGATCCCAAGGATCTTAACTTCATCTCTCAAAAAGACAAATAATATTTAAAGGAATATCAAAATATCCAGCATCCAACACTGTAAAATTTTAAATGTCTAACATCCAGTTTAAAACTACTATCATACAAAGAAACAAGAAAATATAACCCATAAACAGGAGAAAAATCAATAAATATAAACACACACAGAAATGAGACAGATGATTAAGGTGGTAGCCAAAGATATGAAAAAACTATTTAAAAGTATATTTTACATGTTTAAGAAGATAAAAGTAAGCACAGGAGTGAAAATGAGGGATATAAAAGATATAAAAAGAAACAAATTTAATTTCTAGAAATAAAAAATATAGTAACTGAAATGAAAAGCATATGAATTAGATTATCAGTAACTGAGACACTGCAAAAAATTAATGGCATAAAATGACATACATAAGGAGAAAAAAGACTGAAAAAATTTTAATGGAGCATCAAAGAGCTATCAGACAATATTAAGCAGCCTAACCTCTGAGTAACTGGTGCCAAAACAGGATGGGAGAAGAAAAGGAAAAAATATTTGAAAAAATAATGGTCGAAACTTCTAAATTAGATGAAAACTATAAACCCAGACAACCCTAAAAAGAAGAAACAGGAAGAACACAACATCAAAGTGCATCACAATCAAACTGCTGAAAAATGGAGATTAAAAGAAAATCTTAAAGGTAGACAGAGCAAAAAGACACATTAGGTACAGCAGACTTTTTGTCAGAAACAATGCAAGCCAGCAAGAGAGGACAAGTCAAATACAGATTACCAAAATTAAATGCAAAGAGAAAAAAAAAAAGAATAACAACAAAAAAAAACCCAGAGAACCCAAGAGCAGAGGAACAATATCAAATGGTATATTATATGCATAACTGGAATCCTAGAAGGCAAAAAAAGGAACAACAGGGCTGAAAAATAATGGCTAAGAATTTTCCAAGATTAGTGACAGACAACAAACCAAGGCCTGGATCCAAGAAACTCAGATAACACTAAACAGGATAAATAACAATAACCAAACACACACACACACACACACACACACACACACACACCCGTAGGCATATCAAAGTCAAAATGCTAAAAATCAAAGACAAAGAGAAAATCTCAAAAGCAGTTAGAAAAAAAAAGATACAATGCTTACAGGGGAAAAAGAATAAGAATTACTTGGACTTCCCAGGCCGTCCAGTGGTTAAAGACTCCACACTTCCACTGCAGGGGGCGTGGCTTTGATCCCTGGTCAGAGAACTAAGATACCGAATTCCATGCAGCATGGCCAAAAAAGTAAAAAATAACAAGAATTACAGCAAACTTCTCATCAGAAACCGTGGAAGAAAAATGTATTGAAACCTTTAAAGTGTTAAAAGAAAAGGTCAACCCAGAACCCAGAATTCTATACTATGCAAAAATATCCTTCAAAGGTAAAGGAGAAATACCTTCTCAAACTCACTGTCAGCATACCTACTCTTAAAGAAATGTTAAAGAAAGTACTTGGGCAGAAGGAAAAAAAGAAAAGTGGATGTAAAAAAACAGGTGATGAGTGTCAGAAAAGGAATAAATATTTTTAGTTACTCTAAGAGATACCTGAATGATTCAAGGAAAAATAGGAACAACAGATTTTGTGCATGGCATATATTAAAATGAAATTATGATATCGATGGCATGAGGAAGAGGAAGGAGAATATGGTACTTGCACCATACATGTAACTGTGTAATATTAATTGAAAGTAGATTCTGACCACTTAAAATGCACTTTGTAAACTCTAGAACACAAAAAGCACAAATTAGCTTTTAAATAAGTTGGACTTCATCAAATTAAAAACTTCTTTTTTAATTAATGCTTAGCACACTGCTTATCATGGAGTAAGCACTCAATAAATGTTACTACTATTACCAGATGCAGTACCAGGCATGCTGAAAATACATACAAAAACACAATCAGCACTTGCCCTCACAAAGCACATGGATCATCCCAGAAAGTTAAGGATGGCTTAGTATGATTTAGCAGTGAATCTGGCTCTGAGCTTCCTTTTATCCTCAAGGCAAAAGTGGAACCTTGTGATGCGTACCTGAATTCAACTAATTGAAGGATGCACGACTTTTTTTTTTAATATTATTTTATTTATTTATTTATTTTTATCTTTTGACGCCCTCGCCTTTACCCTTTTACTCTTCAAAAGACGTATTTTAAGAAAATGAAGAGGCAAACTAGATACAGGGGGAAAATATTTAAAAAACAAATATCTGACAAAGGATTTGTATCCAGAATATATTAAAACTCTTACAAGAAAAACAACCCATTTAAAGACAAAAGACTTGAACAGAAATTTCACCAAAGAAAATATATAAGGTGAATAAGTATATATAAAAAATGTACAATATCATTAGTCATTAGGGAAATGCAAATGAAAACACAATGAGTTACCACTGTACATTCACTAGAATATCTCAAATTTTAAAAACTGACCACATAAATTTAAAAAAAAAAGACTGAAAAGAACAAACTACTGAAAAATGGAACAGCATTGATGAATCTCCAAAAAGGGAGATAGAGAGAAGGTGCAGGAAGAAGACATTTTTTACAAAATCATTTGCAAAGGCTGTCACTTTTTCTACCCACTCACAAGGTAATTCCTCACCTAAATCTAATTGAGAGACCTACTAAATACACTTGAAACACCAGCAAATAGTACAATACATTGGAAAAGAGCAATGGTTATTATCTCCTACTGCTTCAGAACTTCAGACAAGAGAAGGCTTAACAAAGCCACTGTAGTAAGAGAAAATTTAGGAGTAAAGGTAGGATTCAAATAGGACTTGGAAGACTGAGTAAATCTGGGGTAGAAAAAGAGCCTTTGAACAAGTGAAATAATTTGTTTAAATATTTTTGGAATATCAAAATGGAAGTTCATTTGCAGAGATGAGAAGCTATCCTTGGAAAAAGCCCCTGAATTTCTTACAGATTAATATCGACTAGTCTTCCTTCATAGCATCCCAATCCTGAGGAGAACTGAAAACTCCACACTCCCTTCTCTCTTCAAGAGTCCTGTTCCCCCACATGACTTTTCCTCCTTTTAACACAACAAGAGACATCTAACTAACTTTTCTGACACATGCAGCTGGCACCAAAGCAAACCAAGCTGTGGGGTGGCTGACCCAGAATTACTGACGAACGTTCAAAGTAAACACGTTTTCAGCCAATCTGGAATGGTATATTTCTAAGAGGACAGCGAGCTCTTAAAATTAACTCATCTAGACAAACTGTCCATCCAATGGAAGTTTTTCGGTAATGAATATCAGACCACAGATCTTCCTGCAGCTGAGCTTGTTTATCATTCAAGGGGGCTGCTTCTTCATGTCTCATGGATAGCTTCATGACTTTTATTTTCACTAGCTTCTGGCTTCTTATATTTGTATAAACAGGCCAAGAAAGCAAAACACACATCAGAGCAAGTTTAAATGGTAGATTCTCCATTTCCCCAAAAGGCAGAGACACCTACCTTTCCTTTTCTACATATCATATAGACAATTGAGGAAGAAAAGATCCATGTTTGGGAGGAAAGGAGAGGCCCTTGTTAAAAAAAACATTGGGCGAAAATTCTAATAAAATGTTCTCTGCTGCAATGTCTGATGATTGCCTAGTGAGGCCTATACACAAAATGACATCAAACCCACATGAATAGTGCAGCTTAAACCTAAGTTAGTATCCTGAAAGAACTCACTTAACTGATGGTACAGATAACCAATTCCATGTCAAGCATGATTTTTTCTGTTGTTTCGTTTGCCTGTTTATTTTTGTTAATATTGAAAATATTCTTCTTAATGAGCTCTGACTATGGCTCTAAAGGGAGTAGCATGTGGGTCTTTTTTGAGATAGAGGGAAACCCTTGAAATATCCTAGGAATGTCTTGCCTTCCTCTGAATTAACTGACCACACTGCCTGATGGGGAGTTCTTACTGTTCTCTTAGTCACAGAAGGCTCAAGAGATGCTCTGGCCAGCTTAGGAAGCAGAGAGAGTACCTCCAACCCTCCGAGAACTAGTCTAGGTAAATGTTTCTGTTACCCCATATTTCCCCCAATGCTTGCCTCCCTATGGACTTTTTTCTAACTTCATTCAGTACAGAGTCCTTCCTGTCACAGATCCCTTAATGGGGCAATCATGTAATGACTCATGTAAAAGAAGAGAGTAATTACCATTTGTTACATATCTACTGTGCATTGGGCACAATGTTAATACTTTACATATCATCCCATTTAATATTATGACATAATATCATGTCATACACAATAACACAACGTGGCAGTATAGAGTAATAATTAAAATCACAGGATCTAGAGTCAGACTATGTGACCTAGATTTTTTAACTTCACCATTTATAAGCTGAGTAACCTTGGAGAAGTTACATAATCTCTTTGTTCCTTAGTTTCTACATCTATAAAGTAGAGATAACGAGAGAATCTATTTCACAGAATTTCTGTGAATATTAAATGAAGTGATCAATAAATTTTAGCTATTATTTCTGTTTTACAGATACACAAACTAAGACCTAGCAAGATTAAATGACTTTTTCAAGATCATACAGCTAGAGTTCAGTTATGGGTCTGACTCTAAAAGTCAATATCCGTAACTGCTATACCACATTGACTCCAGAGTTTCTCAAAGCATGTTCTGTGGAACACTAGCCTCATGAAATACATATTTTATCCCTCTCTCCGAGATTTACACTGCACACTAGTATATTAAAAGCTCCTTTAAAATACCTATTTAACTTGCTTTAACCTGCTGTTTGACAAAGATATTTGACAATTAAACTTTATTTCATAGATATTCAGGATCATGGGAACATCCTTTGCCAAAAAACCCAAAGAATTAACCCATCACAAATAAAATGTCGGTACTGTTGGCAAGAATTATGTTCAAATGTCTTGACTTCTACAAATAGTAAGTGCACCAGTCATTACCTACAATCCTAGACCAACTCTATGGTAAGAAAGAGCAAAGTTATAACTTGTTTACAGAAAAAAAGTTTATAACATTCAAGTTTTAAGAATAAATAGAGGCCCAGAAATAATAAATTACTTGGATGAGGCAAAAGAGCCAGGAATAAAACCCAGTCTTCTGAATCGTAGTTAAACACTCTGTCTTCTACACCAAAATCTCCATAATGGATTATGTGTGCACCAGGAATGTGAGGATAAAGTGACGTCTATTTATTCATTTTAATTGGTTTTAATTTCTGTTTTTGTTGATATATTAGCATAGCATATAATTAATACAAAGATACAAATATATAATTTACAAATAAACACACAAACAAAATTTGTGGGTGTGTTCAAAAGTTTTTACTAACAGAAGTACACTTTCAAAGAAGCCGGGAGTCCACTATTTTAATTTCTAGACCCAGAGAGTAGCATGCTGCTGTGACAGAGGACAGAACATCAGAATATCTATGACGCTTCCTCGTAGTGTCTTTCACATATACCTCTCCTTTTAAGGACAAAGAGGGGGAAAAGAAACACTCATGGACCACTCTCTAAGTTAAATTATTTTCATCATCATGTTTTTAAATATCTAAAAACATAAAAATCAGCTTCTGCCTACAGTTCTTAATGACTACAAAAAACAAATTTATAAGTTAAATAGAAAGAACCCCCCCACCAAAATCCATAAAATTTAAACTACCATCATCAATTTAATGTTATGGTATCATTTTATTGAAATACCAAATCACCACTCATGACCTGACTATAGCTGATTTATGGTACAAGTTAAGCCTCAGTTTCCTTACACAGAAAATAAGGAAATAAAAGTGCTTAGCTCATAGAGTTATTATGATAAATTAATGAGCAAATACCTGTAAAGTACACAGGACCTGGTACATAGTAAGCACCCAAAAATGTTAACTGTCACCAGAATCAGTACCGTCATCCTTGTTGCTGTCATTATCAACATCATAATCTTGAATTTTGTAAATAATTAAATGACACAAACTATACTAAACATTTAGCACACTGTCTAGCACACAGTAAATGTTTGAAAATATCAGTTTCCATTAGTTTGAATGTCTTGACCTTCCTCATATTTAATAAATCTAGCCGTTAATCAAAATGTTAACTATCTACTGTATAGTCCTCTACCATTTTAAAAACATGGGGTATGGATGAAACAAGACATGGACTCCACTTTCATAGATCTTACAATTGAGTAAGGATGCCAAAATAGTCACAGAGAACACTTTAAAACCTTAATGTATTCATATAATAAATTTTAGGGTTTTGTAATATTTTTAAGATGGAAATATTTTTATGAGATCCAACTCTCTTAAAATTTTAAGTGTAATGTCCTCAAGATTCATACATGTTGTTGCATATCGCAGGATTTCTTTCCTTTTTAAGGCTGAATAATATTCCATTGTATGTATATACCACATTTTCTTTATTCATTCATTCATCAGTAGACATTTAGGTTGCTTCCGTATCTAGACTATTGTGCTACAATGAACATGGGAGTGAAAATATCTTTGAGATCCTGATTTCAATTCTTTTGGTTAAATACCCAGAAATGGAATTGCTGTAAGGTCTGATAGTTCTATTTTTAATTTTTTAGGAACCTCTATACTATTTTCCAGCTGTAGCAGCTGCAGCATTTTATATTCCCACCAACAGTGCATGAGGGTTCCAGTTTCTCTATATCCTCATCAACACTTGTCATCTTTTGTTTCTTTGATAATAACCATCCTAACAGCTGTGAGATGATATCTCACTGTGATTTTGATGTGCATTTCCCTGATAATTAGTAATGTTGAGCATCTTTTCATATATCTGCTGGCCATCTGTATATCTTCTGTGGAGAAATGCCTTTTCAAGTCCTTTGCCCAGTTTTTTTTTTTTTTTTTAACATCTTTATTGGGGTATAATTGCTTTACAATGGTGTGTTAGTTTCTGCTTTATAACAAAGTGAATCAGTCATACATAAACATATGTTCCCATATGTCTTCCCTCTTGCGTCTCCCTCCCTCCCACCCTCCCTATCCCACCCCTCCAGGCTGTCACAAAGCACCGAGCCAATATCCCTGTGCCGTGCGGCTGCTTCCCACTAGCTATCTACCTTACTACGTTTGTTAGTGTGTATATGCCCATGACTCTCTCTCGCCCTGTCACAGCTCACCCTTCCCCCTCCCCATAACCTCAAGTCCGTTCTCTAGGAGGTCTGCGTCTTTGCCCAGTTTTTAATTGGGTTATTTGGTTTTTGCTATTGAGTGAGGACCTTTTTAATATATTTTGGATATTAACCCCTTATCAGATATATGGTTTGCAAATATTTTGTCCTGTTCTTAGGTTGCCTCTTTACCCTGTTGTTTCTTTTGCTCTGCAGAAACTTTTTAGTTTGATGTAGTCCCACTTGTCTTTTCTTTTTGTTTTTGTCATCTGTGCTTTTGGTGTTATACCCACAAAATCACTGCCAAGACCAATTTCATGAAGCTTTTCCCCTATGTTTTTTTCCAGAAGTTTTACAGTTTCATGTCTTACTTAGAAGTTTCTAACCCATTTTGAGTTTATTTTATTCACAGTATAAGGGTCCAACTTTGTTCTTTTGCATATGGATAGAAGATATCCAGTTTTCTCAACACCATTTGTTGAAGAGACTATCCTTTCCCCATTGTGTATTCTTGGCACCTTTCTTGAAGATCAGTTGACTGTACATGCATGGATTTATTTCTAGGCTCTCTACTGTGTTCCATTGGTCTATATGTCTGTCTTTATGCCAGTACCATACTGTTTTAATTACTGCAATATATTTTGAAATTAGGACCTGTGATGCTTCCACCTTTGTTTTTCTTTCTCAAAATAGTTTTGGCTGTTCAGGGTCTCTTGTTGTTCCAAATGACTCTTAGGGCAGTTTTTTCTATTTCTATATAGAAATAGATGCCAAAATGCCATTGGGATTTTATAGGGATTACAGTCAATCTACAGATCACTTTGGGTAGTACGGACATTTTAACAATATTAAGTCTTCCAATCCATAAACACAGGATGCATTTCCGTTTATTTGTGTCATTAATTTCTTTCATCAATGTTTTGTAGTTTTCAGTGAAACATCTTCCACCTCTCTAGTTAAGTTTATTCCTAAGCATTTTATTCTCTTTGATGCTACTGTAAATAAGATTGTTTTCTTAATTTCCTTTTTGGATAGTTCAGTGTTAGTGTATAGCAATGCAACTGATTTTTGTATGTTGATTTTGAATTCTTCAACTTTAGTAAATTCAAATATATTAGCTCTAAGATGGTAACTTGTATGTTATATGTTTTTTACCATTTTTTTTAAAATCCTACCTGGGCAGATAGTAACTCATTACTATTAGTCACTGACTTATTGAAATGTGTTCAGTATATGGCAAAGTGATAGGCACCTAGAAAAATGATGTCAAACAGTTTGTAAATAATTCCTTGCTCCTATAACCAGAGTTCTCTTTAGGAGATATAATAATATTATGCTGTTGATTTTTAGCTCTAAAACTGATGCTCCCCACATGTCTGCTGGAGATGCACTTGGAAATGTTTTGGCATGTATAATAGAGATTTGGGGTTAAAGTGATCTCTTTTTCCTGTCCTCGCTCTGCCACTTACTAGCTGTGTGATCTTGAACAAGTTATTTAACAACTCTGAGCCTGAGTTTCCTCATCTGTGCCCATAATAAAAATGTGCCTACCTCATAAGATGGTTATAAGAATTAAATAAAATAGTAGTTATAATGTGGGTACAATGTCTGAGTCACATTAAATGTTTAATACAAGTCATTAGTAATAAAAATAGCTAGATGATGATGACAACAACAATGATGATGATGATGATGACAATTAACTGAGCTATCTACTCACTCACCTAGTCCCTATTTATAAGCAAGAATATATAACTGTAGGACAACGGGGCAGGTTTAAGAGTGCAGATTACCTACAGGAAAGATTTTCCCTCTATATGTTAACTAGATACGTAACTGTCGCACAGATACGTCACAAATACCTGGGGAAGACTGAAAAATACAAAAGTGTTTTCTGCTTATGTACAAATACTTAGAAAACATTTTTAACCCCATCCTCAACTATCCAGCTGTCTGGCTTTATTTGACTTTTGAAAGAAAAGTCAGGCCAAAGAAAAAAAAAAAAGAAGTGAAAAGGGGGATTGTTTCCAGTTGAACTGACAACCAAAAGCCTGCTTTGCATTGACTAAATTTTTTAAAATTAAGTTTGGCCCATGCCAGCGCTATTAATCCCTCAGTTTATAAACACTGTTTGATCCCAATGAATCTCTTTAAAAAAAAAAAAAAAGTCTCCCTTTCATGTTAGAACTACAGCACAAAGTAATTGCAAAGGATACTATCCATATCAAATCAATTACCATGTCCTGTCAGTTTTTCCTTTGTAATGACTCCCTAACTATTCCTTTTCTTTCCCACTGCTGCTTCACTAATGTAATCTGTCCACATCTCACTCCTGGATATCTTCACTAGCCTCTCCTTGATCCCTCTTCAGCTAGGAATCTACCACTGTTCTGTTCTGTGAGGAGCTATGAAATAAATCTTCCTAAAATATCACATATAATTTTGTTAATCACAATCTTTCCTTGATTCTCTGTTATCTAAAGGATAAAACCCAAACTCCTTGACTTAACTCTCAAGTTAACTCTCAGATTGCCTTCAACGATTGAATCCCAAATCCCAATCCAATTTCATCTCTCAAAGAATGCCTTTTACAACTGGTTGCCAAATGGCCTTGGTATACTGGAAATGGTATTGGCCCAATGGCGCATAATCATTACTTTTAGTTCATCAATTCCCAAATATTAAGCATTTACAAACAAACAAGCAAATGATAAAAGAATAGCATTCCTTCATCTCCAAATACTCCTGACCATGACTAAAAACTCCAGAAAAGGGATCAATGGTTAATATTCATAAAACAAAAACCCACCCTATATTCCTTCATTCTCAAGAAAATTTCACTTTTCAAACTATGCTCACAGGTATTTCCAGAGCCCTTCCAACTTCCAATAAACCAAGACTGCCAGAGGATGAGCATGACACTGGTCTCTATGGTGGTAACTCATCAGCCTACCAATGTCATCAAGGTTTCAAAAAGCTCACTCCATGCCCTCACCACAGCCCTCTCCTATACTAGTAAAGCAAATGAGACTACTGGGGGAGTAAGCCAGGGGCTGGGAGCAGCCAAGTAAATCAGCTGCCAGGCTGGGAACAGAACCCAGGATATGATCCCATTACTAAGATCTGTCCATTTAGCTTTTGTCTGTTTTTAGTTTCTCCCTGTATTTTTTTCTCCTTCTGAATAAACAAGCTTGCTCTAAGACAGCAAGATCTCAAGATGTGAGGGCTCCTTCTTCACATGCAAGCTGTAACTCCTCAAGATCTCTCTGCATGTGAATATTTTATTACATTAGATTCATAGATTCTCTGTAGTCTCTGGGGTGATTGCAAACACAGATCCAGAAACAACCACTGGAAGGACAACTACCCTCAAGGTATGTGAATTAAAGACCTTTGTTTTCAATTTTGATGGATTCGAGACCACTAAAACCTAACTCATTCATTATTCTTTCAACAAATATTTATCGAGCACCTACTATGTGCCAGGCCTGTGCTTGGCACAGGGTATATAGTGATTTTAAAAAACACCACCACACACTCAAGGGCAGAGATACCAGGGACAGAGGTCTACTCTAAGATGAAGTGTGGAGTGAGTCCTTAGTCATCATTATTTTATAGTAAGAGGATCATTAGTCCTTCTCTGACTTTTAAATGCTGTAAGGATGTGTTAAAACAGGAATTCAATACAAGTAAGCAAGCATTTTTGACCACCCACTATGTACTCATCACTGAACTAGATATGATAAAATTCTAAAATGTACTGGAAGCAACCACGTATTGTTGAAAAAACATAGATTTTAGAATCATAAACTCTGACTCTGTCAAGTCCTAGTTGTAAAGCTGGGACAAGTTACTTAACCTCCCTGAACTTCAGCTTCCTCAACTTGAAGTGATGAGAAAACCTGCGTGGTAAGGATTAAATGAGATATAATATAAAGTGCCTTGCAGAGGGTAGGTGCTCAAGAACTGTTTATTGTCTTTCTTTCAAAGAAATTAGGGCCACTGACACCAATTAAGAGATTGCCAATGGGAGGGAAGTCCAAAAGGGAGGGGATATCTGTATGTATATGGCTGATTCATTTTGTTGTGCAGTGGAGGCTAACACAACATTGTAAAGCAACCATACTCCAGTAAAATTTAATAATAAAAAAAAAGAGATTGCAACTTTAGTAGATGGTCTAGACTAGGACAGCAACAGTAAGACCAAAGGAAAAGTAAGAAATACCAAAGGCAGTCAAACAGGCAGGAAGGACATTTAGCATTGCATCAAAAAGGTTTCATTATACTCACGAACTAAAAGAAACATTCTTTTAGGGATAACCAAAATATGGTATATCCATACAGTGTAATATTGTTCAGAAATAAAAAGAAATGAAGTACTGATATATGTACAACAAGGAGGAACCTTTAAAACATTATGCTAAATTAAAGAAATCATTCCCAAAGAACCACCTATTGTGTAATTTCATTTATATGAAATACCCAGAATAGGCAAACCCACAGGGACAGAGGTATATTAGTGGTTGCCTCCATCTGGGGGGTGGGGGAGATTGGGGGAGATAACTAAAGGATGTGAGGTTTCCTTTTGTAGTGATGAAAATGTGATTGTGATGGTTGCACAACTCTGTGAATATACTAAAAGCCATTGAAGTGTATACTTTAAGTGGTACGTGAATTGTACTGAATGTGAATTATATAACAATAAAGCTATTTTAAAAAGATTAAATAAGACAATGCTTATAGCACCTTGGAAGTGCTCAATAAATGTAGGCTGATGATATTACTAATATTGTTGTTTCCAGAAGAAAATACATTTAATGTCAATTTTTTCATGCATGTAATTGATGAGAATCATCTACACTCTTAATCTCAAAATTATAAAACCACTATGTAATACAGAGGAAACGTTAAGAAATCTCAGCAATGGTCTAATAACCTAAACTCCGATAAATATTTAAAACAATCAGAAATAATAACATTTATAACAATCAGAAATAATAACGGTGATACCAATGAAGTCTTCCTCAACTACTTCAGGTGAAGTTTACTGCTTCTTCCTCTGTAATTTATCTATTTGTATTTCCATCACACCATTATCTACTGTATATGACATTTTTCCCACTAAAGTGTGAGTTCTATCAGAGCAAGGACTATGTCCATTTGTTTTTGTATCCTTTGGGAGAGTATATTGCAGTGCTGGCACACAGTAAGTGCTTAATAAATGTTTATTGAATGAGCATTTAACTGAAAATTCGTGGATTTTTTGCCTGAACTCCTGTTTCGGCCTCCCTAAAAAAAGAGGAGGAGAGGGTTTTGAAAGGTGACCAAATGAACAATTACAACTCACATCTCTACATGACTAACAAATGAAAACACCTCAACAAGTGATGTTTTACTAGTTTTGCCACAGTCTTAAACTTCCAAGGATCTCAGGAACAGGGAAATAACCTGAAACAGGTTATTTAGCCCTAGGAAAACCCTGAAAAGTTTACATAATCAACCCACGATCCCTGTCATCACTACTAAAGTAAAATGGATGAGAAGCCCCTCCCAGCTCCTGATCTTGCTGCTGCCTTTCAGTGAACATTTCCCCCTTCTGGCTACCATAAGTATTAATATTAGTAACCAGTGTAGGAAAGCCTTGTTCCTCCAAATGTGGTCCCGAGACCAGCAGCATGGCAAGACTGGGAGTTTGTTAGAAAAGCAGAATCTCATTTTTAACTATTAGATCCCCAGGTGATTCACATGCACATTAAAGTTTAGGCTTTACTTCAGTAGAGTTGGCTACTATACCTGGTCTCTAGATTCAGACTGTCTAGACTTGAACTCCACAACAAACACGCTGAAGTACCTTAGGAAAATCACCTCACCCAGAGGTTCTTAACGTGATGTACACTTTAGAAACATCTGGGGAGATTTTTTTTTTTTTTTTTTTTTGCGGTACGCGGGCCTCTCACTGTTGTGGCCTCTCCCGTTGCTGGAGCACAGGCTCTGGACGCGCAGGCTCAGCGGCCATGGCTC
Organism: Aethalodelphis obliquidens; assembly: GCF_003676395.1. NCBI lineage: Eukaryota > Metazoa > Chordata > Mammalia > Artiodactyla > Delphinidae > Aethalodelphis > Aethalodelphis obliquidens. The sequence continues at coordinate 16,965,744 of NW_020837955.1, forward strand.
ACGGGCCCAGCTGCTCCGCGGCACGTGGGATCTTCCCGGACCGGGGCACGAACCCGCGTCCCCTGCATAGGCAGGCGGACTCTCAACCACTGCGCCACCAGGGAAGCCCTGGGGAGATTTTTAAAGATCACAATGCCTTAGCTCCCCTAGAGATTGATTTAATTAGCCTAGGACCCAAATTTTTTTTTTGCGGTACGTGGGCCTCTCACTGTTGTGGCCTCTCCCGTTGCGGAGTACAGGCTCCGGACACACAGGCTCAGCGGCCATGGCTCACGGGCCCAGCCGCTCCGCGGCACGTCGGATCTTCCCGGACCGGGGCATGAACCCGCGTCCCCTACATCGGCAGGCGGACTCTCAACCACTGTGCCACCAGGGAAGCCCGGACCCAACATTTTTTAAAGCTCCCCTAGCTAGGGGAATGCAGCCAGAATCACTGACTAATTTCTCTAAGCTTCTATCAAATGGGACAGTTTATACCTGCTTCAAGGGGTTGTAAGGAAAAAATCTTATCACCTTTGAAGAGCTTTTGGCCCAGTACTTGGGATGTATAAGTGCTCAATAACTGGTAGTTATTATTATCAGACCTGGAAACCTGGAAATGAATTGTCCTATAGCAGGGATAAAAAAGAACAGACTCAAAATACTAGTCTGGTCCCGTCCTACAGGTAGGTACCTGCCAAACTCATGAGGTACAAAAGAAAGGACACAGTCAAAGAACTCATTATCCCCGGGACGAGCTCTCTTAGCAACCGTTGATTGAAGCTTCAAGGAAACTACAATGTGTCAGGTAAGGGGCACCATCTCTGCAAGGTGTCAGAAAAGGCCAGCACCTTAATTTGGAATGTATTGATGGAGGGTGGGGGAGCACTATTTCAGCAGTTCTGTAACACAGGAAATCCCTCTTACCACACCCTGATTTACACTGATTCTTGATACACACCACATGTGTCCTCAAACCTCTTTTTCCCGTCCCCCCAAATTTTCAATTGTTCTGTTCCACATTTAGGTGATGAAAACTTAAAACCTGTGGTTATAACTTCTATGAGAAATTTCATTTTGAAAGCTTTCCAAATTTCAACTTTACTGCCATGAGGGAAACAGAAGAAACAAAAGACCTCAGTCATCCACTAACACAAAAACCCCTAGTGAAGACATTTAATAAGTGTGAGATTTCTGCTGCAAGCTGTTGAAAATCCTGACCTTTGGACTGGGGTATCATTCATTTGCTTCTACAAATGTTCTATAAAACAGCAGCATTTATTTTCCTAATGGTTTCAAGTTATGTTTACTTTCACCTATGGGTTTTAACTTGGCTAAGCCTGGACTACAGTTTCTTTTGAATCTACAGCTCATTGAATTTAACCTGAGTCTACTCTTCTAAAAGGATTCATAATGGCCAGGGAAATAAGTCCACAATCTGGTTTTTTTTCCAACAATTGCAAAGAAATAAACACCCAGATGAAAAGAGTGTACCTATTAGGGCACTGAGAGATACACAAAGATTCACCTCAATGGTGATTACAAACATTTTTTAAAGTGTGCATGGTTTAGTGACTACCACCAAAAGCTCATGTTCTATTTCCAGCTCCTCTGCTTACTCAGTACGGGCCTCCTCTGTGGTAAATGAAACCCTCTCACTGGATGCACCATGATAGCTAATGAATGTCTGAACTTAAAAGGCTTTTAAATTCTTTGTTGGAAGTCTCCTCAGTGATACTGGCACCCACAGAGTACTCTCAAAAGTCCCCTCTGTGCCATTCTCTGGACTAGTTCTAACCTCACCCTGGGTTTGGATTCCAGTCTCAAAGGAGTCTGAGTTTCAGGTGTCAAATCTACAAAAATGGCATCCTGAAGCTGGTCCAGAAGTTTATCAATAAAGAACAGTTCAAAAAGAATCTGGGACTAAACTAGAGCCTAGCACACCTACAAGCAAACACAGCCTCTCACAAAGAAACAACAGGCCCATTCTAGCCTTCCTATTTCAGATTGGCCCAAACACTGCAGAACACAACTACCCACCTGGTTCACTGAAGTAGAGTGGAGGGATTATCATTAGCTGTGTATACCTCATTTAAGAGTATCAGACTTGAAGACAGAGGTACTGAGTTCTAATCCCAGTTCTGCCACTTAAAAGCTGTATTACTCTGAGCAACTTTCTTGAGTCTGTTTTCTCATTTATAATATAGAAATGCCAAAATTTTAAATAAACTTACTATACACAGCTCCTGTGAGGATCTGAGGAGTTTTTATAATTCTATAGTTCTATAATTCTATAGTTCTTTAAATTTTAAAGAACATTACAAATGTAAAGTGTGATTATTTTTCTCCTGCAAACTGATTAGGGAGCTATTCAAAAATGGCTACTTCTGCCTTCTTTAGTCTGTTTCTCACAAAACATTGTGTGAGGTCTTTATAAGTGTCTCTTCCTTGGCTGAATAGTATTCAAATTCACAGAGTAGCTTTAAAAGATGAGTGACAGCTAGGATTTCTTTCAAATCACACAGTGATATACTATTTGAACAAAAAAGTTAAAATATTTTTAGTGTCACTTTCTATCTGTATCCAAAACTTTTAAAATCACTTGTTTTACAAAAGAAAACTGTACTTTGATGCACAGGGTTAGTTTTGCTGTGACTGTTTTCTTGACATTTGCTCAAAGAATGCATTATAGCTAAAAGGATTAAAATGGATAGGGTGGTTAAAAAGACATTGGGGAAAATAAATAATTTAGATCAAGTTCCAATACGAAAAAGATATGATTCTACAGCACTGCTTTGTTAGAAACTACAGACAAATAGCAAACAGAGAAGTTCTTGCAAAAAAGTACCAATGAATTAGAAAGAATGGTTAAATTACAACTCATCCACATATGGATTATTCTTTAGCCACTGAAAAACAGCCCATAATTTCTGACTAAAAGGTTATCTAGATAAGCAAGTTGTACAAAAATGCAACTCCACTTACACATTTAAATTTTTATATACATATGTATGCACAGAAAAAGGTCTAAAAAGGTACATGCCAGACTGTTGAAAGTGGTTATATCTATGATATATGTATTATTGAATTTATATTAATGAGCATGCATTTCATTGGTGTTAATAAAATAAATAAAAAGCCTAAAACTTTAAAAGTAAAAATATGAATAAGGAAGTTAAGCATTAACCAGAAATAGACTATGAAATTTTTAAAAAGCAGAAACAATGAATGGAAGAGCTATTATTCTTTTTAGTGTATTAAGCTACCCAATAAATGGCAAATAATCAGTCAACAAGTATACACTGAAGAACTACTAGGCAAAAGACAGCTACTAGATGTTGTAGCAACAACAAAAATGATAAAATCACTACTGTCACAGTGACCTATAATCTAGGGGTTAAGCCAAGTCTACATGAACATACACAAAAAGATACCTGAGAACATTGAGGCAGAATATGAAAATAGCCAAAAGAGTGATTTTTATACAACAAATACCTTGGAAATTCAGGCTCAATAAACACTTCATGAATGAATAAATGAGATCGTGAAGAATTCATAGAGAAGGAGGACAAATTTGAGCAGGGTTCTGAAAGACAGGAAGAATTTAGAAGTGGGTAAAAAGTGGGCAGACAGATGATGGAGTGCGAAATCCGGAGGGTTAGAAATTAAGAGAATAGCAGAATGAGTAGGAGCTCTGTGACAGGAAGCTACACCATCTGCTTGTGAATAAACTCAGGTTCCTGTGGGGAAGAGGAGAGAAGAAGCTGGCCAAGGAAGGTGGGCTGACTCTATAGAGGGCCTTGGAAAACTGGAGGAGAATGAGGAGGATTTAAGTTAGACAACGGATAACCTTGAAGGTTTCTAGCTAGGCAGTGACAGGAGAACGTGGAGCTTCAGAAAGATTAATGAGGCAGGAGGATGAAGAGAGGCTGGAGAAAGGGAACCCAGTTTCCTTAGACAAAGATGACAGAATAGATGGGAGACGAAGACTGCCCAAACCAGACGGAAACAGACATGAGGTAAACAATCATAATTTTCATTTAGCCCCATTCTCAAACTTTCAAATCAGACTCAAGTTAATATAAACCCCAGAGGAAAGGCCTTTGAAGCTGTCTTGGTAGAAGAATGAGGAATATTGTGCTGTTATGCTATAATGGGGGTGGTGAAAATCACCTACTTCATAGTGAGACTGTCCTGGATCCAGCCACAGCTCTGCCACTTACCAGCACAGTTACTTACTTTGTGTAGAATATATAACCTCTTTGCTCCATAGTTTCTTCATTGTAAATGGCTATAAAAGTGATCTCTACTTGAGTTTAACAAACTCTCAGTTCAAAGAGAAAGATAAGGAAGAGAGGTATGAAGGAAGGGTTTTCTTGAAACTTCACCCTTATCAGTTCCCTTTACCCTTCACAAGGTTTCTCTGGCCTCAGAACTTGAAAGAAGAAAAATGCAGAGTATGGTTCTAGTATATAAATAAAAACAAAGTAATTCTAAAATTGCCCAATAATTTAATGGTAACTTTCCAACAACTTTTTCAAATATTCTTATTTTTCTGCTTTTTTTCCTGCCATTTCCCTTACATCAATGACACTGTTGATCCATTTCTAGTATTCTTTTCAATTCATCTGCTTCCAAAATAGTTCTATCCCACTGGATAGAACTAATAAGTTCTATTCCATTGGATCAGATGCTGTCCTATTCCTTCAAATGTCATAAAGTGTGACAATCATCTCTTTCAATTGTTCATGTGTCTCCCTGTGATTATTCTTTTGCTGTTTTCCCTAACAACTATTTTGTGTCCTAACCCACTAGACCTTTGAGGGAGGGTCTATAGCACACATTTTTTTTTTACTGCTCCACGATACTTAGTATAGGGCTTTTGAGTGCCTGATACATGAATAGATGAATAAATGAAATAGTGAATGAACCAAAGACTGGATCCCTCTTATCTAAGCACAGTGAAGAGAGAACAGGACTGGGTTCTAATCCTGGTTGTACTAACTACTGATCTTATGACCTTAAGCAAGTCACATGTCTCTTCTGAGTCCCTATTTCTTCATATACACATACATACACACGTGCATGCTCACACGTTTGTCAACAGATTGATTTAAGAATTAAATGAGATACCACATGTAAAACACAGTAAGAACTCAACAAACAGTAGCTGTTATTAGCATTATTATTATTTACCCTTAAGGCCAGGTCAAGCTCCCTCCTCCTAGGCACCAGTCCTGACTACTCCAGCTCTCACTTAATCTCCTTCTCTGAACTTCTATAGCCCTTACAGCTTGTTCTACATCCTTTAACCTTTGAATATATCCTATCTTGTTCCCATTGCTATTATTTCCTGCATGCCTTGTATGTCTGAGATCTTTGACTCACAGAATCTCAGAATTAGATGCTACAAACAGATAATGTGGTCCATTTTCTTCATTTTATGGATAAAGAGGGCTTCAGGAGGTTAACAACTTGCACAATGACACATTTAGTTAGTAGAAAAACAAGTTCATTAACAGAGGCTCCGCTTAAGCCTTCAGGTTTAATGGGTGATGTCATTCATTGAGTCCCTGCTCCCCAACTCTTTACCTAGGTGGCCTTGGGCAAGTTATTTAACCACTCTGTGCCTCAGTTTCCCCATTTGTCAAATGGGAAAATACTACTTTCCTTATAGGGTTGATAAAAGGATTAAATGTTAATCTATATAAATTCCTTAAAATAGTACTTGACACATAAGAAGCACCCAACAATGTTAGGTAATATTATTATATTATTACTATTATTAAGCTGCAGGGGGAACATCCATTCTTCCATAGTATTTCAAAGATAATGACCCAAATCTGAGCAATTTAACTTTTGCATTCTCATCTTCCATCTCTCAAGGTGTTTCTGCCTTTCCAAAGCAAGTAAAAAATAAGGTCCTGGTTTAATCCCCAACTCCCTCAATACAAACATACGATACAGATATGTACCCCATCTTTTCTAAATATGCAGCTTATATTTTTCATTCTTCACCACACAAAAAGCAAAACACATGCATTAAGGTTTGTAAATAACATAAATTTTTGTTTGACTTAATGTGTCTGTTCCATGCAATGTGATGATGGTTATCTATATGGATTTTTATGTGTATGTCAATCCCAGTGTGTTTTGATTGTAAATTCCTAGAGACAAAAACGATGTCTGCTTAAGTCAATCAAACATAAATTCTGGGGCACTTGGACTAAATTAGATCAAGTATTCAGAGCAGAATTTCAGAAAAATTTAGAGAATGAGAGAGGATTAATGAGGATTGGCTCAGCAGAAGGCTTAATGAAACAGGGGACTTGGGCAGAGCTTTGAAGGACAAGTAAAAATTTTAATTCAAGACAGAAAATGAGTGTTCGAGGTAGAGGGTATACTATGAGCGAAGTGGAAAGGCTTAGCAAAGATTATTCTGACTAAAGTAGAGTGATGATACTCAAGAACATTGAGAAATTCTATTGAATATGTAAGACCAGAGCACTTTGAAAGTACAGTTCATGTTCTATTCCTCTTGGGTAGCCCCAGTATCTTGACTAACCTTGGCATTTGGTTTATAATTTAAAAAACATGTATTGAATTAAGCAAAATTACACTGCTTTTCACTGTACTTAAGTGAAGAAAACTGATCATGAAACCAAAAGACAAAGGAGTTCAACAAGGTATCTATACATCCTATAGAACTAGCCTCTAGTCTACAAATTGTATTTACTTTGCCTACATCACCACCATGGACAAGTGTAAAAAATAAAACACACCAAATTCTTTCATGCTCATATATTCATATGCTCTGTCTCTCTCTGTCTCTGTCTCTCTCTCTCTCCTTCTGTCTCACACACACACACACACACAAACACACAGTTCAGAGTTCCAATCCATTGCCTCATAGATCTAGACAGCTGAAAACTTGAATAAGGTACTAAGAAGCACAGAAGTTAAGAGTCTTAACATTTAATCCATTTTGATGAAGGATTCTCAGAAGAGGCTCCTGACTCTACGAGCCCAGACCATGTGACTGGCAGGCTAAACAGGCCCAGGGAATTTTGAAAGAAACTTCTTTGCTTCCATGATGTACCCATCCCACCAGGAGGCCTTGGGAGGACAGGAGAGAGAATATAAATAAATATGGCAAGAGAAACAGTGATATTTGGTATTGGCAACAGCAGCACAATTTGTGTTGTATAGGAACACATAACTCTTTGTGGATTACCTTTAGCCCCAATGATCAGGTGATAAATTATACAAATGTGGTTGTGATTGAAAGACCTGTTTACTAGACTATTTGATTCACTGAAATTAATTAAGCCACCTCTACAAGCAGTAGACCAGAGTTTCCAGATCTTCTCTCTACCACTTCCAGCACTATATAGATCCACAATGACTAAACTGTGACTAAATGGCATGATAACTATATCTTTAGATACCACATTCAAATTCACAGGGGTACAGTGAGCTGCAACTAGCACTCAGGACCTGGTACCAAATTTCAAACATTATAGAAAATGCACCCACTTTGTTTCCAAAAGGCAGAATAAAACATATATAAAACTTCAGGTGATTTCTGACACCCTTTAATACAATATTAAATTGTGTCAAATCCTTCTAAAGTTGCTGGTAGACAAATCATGAAAAGCCAAATAGTGGCGTTGGAATGGAGGCTTTTCTTGGCCTAAAAATCTCTAGAAACTGCTTTTGACTGATGCTGCTGAAGTGATAAGAGGTCAGGAGTATGTAATTTGACAACCATAGCTGGGCCTCATTCATCCTCCCAGCCTCAGCATCAAACGGGCCTGGAGCTAGCTGCCTGCTCAATGAGTAAATTCATGAGTGAATAAATATTACAAAGTAGTAGCCTGTTTTTACTCTGTGAAAGAAGGAAGGGTAACAAAAATTATCAAGCAAATTCTAAAACCTTTATTTTATATACCCTATAAGAACCGAATTAATTTAGTTTTAAATTATCTGTCCTTCAAACATGCTTCATAACTCAAACTTCATCAAGTTCAGTTATAACACACTTTAGCTAGAGTATATGAATGTGTGCAATGATTTGGAAAAGAAGAATGGGAGAGGGCAAAGTCATTATCCATGTTGAAAACATGTCCTTCCCCTCTCCAATGGAGTAAAAGAACTTATAATAGCCTCTATTTTCCTATAGGGCCAATTCCATTTTACTATGCTTAAAATTCAACATTCTCATCATCTGATCTGGATTTACCCAACCAACATTTACTCTCACACATGTACTTTCTTCTTTTTTAATTACATATTTTGGAGCTAACAAAAATACATTAGCACTTCTTAAAATTCAAATTAGACATAATTCTAGAAATATGAGCTTTTCTTAGAATAATTTCTAACATGTGCTTTTCATAATTTTTAAATTATAAACATTACTGAAAAAAATATGCAAATAGGCTTCTATAAAAAAGAATCTGTTATGCTTCTAGCAACATGAACTAATATAATTTCTAACATGTACCTTCTATTAGGCAGGTGGTCTCCTTATTACCCAAACACATATTTAGGCTTTGCCTCATGCTCTTTCCCTTGAATGAAATGTCCTCTCTCATCTCTACTTCTCCAAAGTCTAGGCATCTTCCACAAGGCCCAACCTAACTCCCACCTAAGTCTGGCCAGTATTCATCTCTACTTTTCCTGTCATATCCTGGCAAACTATTTTGTTCCACTTAGCACTTGTGGAACAAGTGCTGTATTGTCTTTGTGTTACTCTTCAGTTTTATCATTATAAATGTTATCTCACTAACAAGCTATTAGATCATTGACAGCAGAGACAGTGTCTTTTGAAGGGGAAAGGTCAAGTATTTTGTAGAGTATCCTTCAATTTGACTAGTGTTTTCTCATATTTACAGAGTTATGGATTTGGGGAAAGAATATCACAAAGGTGAAGTGCCCTTCTCATCACATGATATCAGGGAATACATGATATCAACATGACCTATCTGCTGATGTTAACCTTGATCACTTTGTTGAAATGATATCTGACAGCTTCTCCACTGTAAAGTTACTATTTTCTGCTTTATAGACTCTCTTCTTTAGGAACAAGTTGTTAAATCCAGCCCACACTCAAGGGGAAAACAGAAGTTCCACATCCTAAAAGTATCAAAGTATTGGTGGTCCTATGCTAAAACCACCACAATAATTAATTAATTAATTAACATTATGAGAGAGATGCTTTGAGGCTATGCAAATATCGTGCTTTGTCTTAAACCTCGCCTACTTATTTTAACACTGATTAGTGGATCTTGCCTACAGCAATGATTACTGTTGTGCTCTAATGTTGATATAGGGCTGTATCTTTTATTTATTTGATAATCTGCATTTTGTCCAGCATGAAACTAAACACAGAGCAGGTAATCAATAAACACTTGTTAAATGTAATTGGATTTCAAGAAACATTTATGTAAAATAAAGTGAGATAATGAAAGGTGGATAAGTTCAAGGCAAATATGTATTTTGGCAGTTGTGCTGTTCTTATGTCATATGTCTTGATTGATGGAATGGGAATAGAAAGATAAAGAATTAACTACCTCACCTCTACTAAAACTAGGAGAACTTCCTGGAGAAAGGAAAACAATAATAATAGTCATATAGTGCCTTAAAGTTTACAAAGTGTACTCCACATTCATTATTTAGGATTTCAGAAGCTCTCAGAAGAGAAAATTTTCAGGAGACGAAGATTGAAAAAACATTTAAATTTGTGAAAAGGCACTATTAATTTGGGAATTGTAAAATTAGGTGTAGAAACTACATAAGGCTAACCAAGAAAAGCAAAAGTAAAGGCAAAGAAGAAACAGATACAATAAAAAATAGTGTGGGTCCAGTGCAAGGCTTTAAATCAGGTGGTAAAGTTGATTTAATGCACAGTATAAAACCAAGACACTTAGACTACCAAAGATAAAGAGTACATAGTTAAAAGAATGAAGTATGTCATTAAAATAAATATTAAGAATGGACTTCGTGTGAAAATGCATTGAAGGTGAAAAATGAATGGAATCTTTATGTATGTGTTTACTCATTTCTTCATCGGTAACCTCCATTTTTCCAGTGCCTTTAACAGGCTCTTAACCTAGTATGCAGCCAAAAATATTTGCAGAAGTTCTACTATGTGTCATACATAATGCTAGACATTTTAGGATATACAACAATTAGATATGGTCCCTTCCTATAAAGAATTTGCATTCTAATTGAAAAGGTAAAACAAAAATACATATATATATGTTTAACTTTTCATATATATATATGTGTGTATACACACACACACACACACACATATATATATATATATATATGAAAAGTTAAAAAGCAAAACAAGGCAGAAGGGGCCAAAAGAACAACATAATGAGAAAGAACTGCAATAGTCCAGAGAAAAAAGAGATAACTATGAAATGACCTGTTCAGGAAGGGCTTGTGAAAATAAGGGGCATTTGCAATGGGTCTTCAAGAATTGGGTGGAGTGGGTGGTGAGATTTTAACAGAGCCAAGAAAAAGGCATTTAAAGCACAGATAGAATGGCTGAACAAAGGGGGTTGAGATAAAGGTGTTTTAAGGAAACAGTGAAAATAAAGCTGAGCTGTAATAAAAGTTTTATGAAAACATAGGGTACAAAAGGTAAGCTGAGATTTAAAAAGGCTTTGAATGCCAAGTTGAGGAGTTTGAACATTTTCTGTAAGCAATCCAAAAATAATCAAAGTTTTCCAGCAAAAAAGTGACATGATGAATATGATATTTTAGAAATATTAAGCTGGCTTTTGATGTGCATAATAAATGGTGTATATCTTGATTAAAGATATGGTTATGGCAGTAAAGAGACAGGCATACAAATAAATCACACTGAATATACAACAAAGAGACAGACTGCAGCAAAATAAACTTAAGAACAAAAGATTAACCCAAGATTTCTTTGTTAGGAGCAAGAAAAGCATAACATCACATAGATAGGCAAAGGGTAAGACTCCAAAATATGAAGAACAATCCTATTTTTTATTTCCTCCATCATCACCATGTTTACATGAAGTTCAAGTTGCCTACGCTAAGAGTGGAATAAGTAACTGTATTAAAGGACTAACTAGAGAAGTTCCCAAAGTTTATGTAAACAGTGACTTTAGAAAGAGAAAATGCAGCTGCATTAATATGCTTTAAAAGTTTTTGGAAAATATAAGCCACATGACTTGTTAACTGCCCTATTAATTCAGGGGAAAACAACAACAAAAAATCACATCGAGCTAGCAATATGAATGAATTAACTAGAAAAGTGTATGTTACCCAAGCTGGAACTATCAGTTCATTTTAATGTTCGTATATAACAAAACTAAAGATTAGTCTCTTCTTTCATTACCACACAAAAAAAATAGCCACCCTATGTTCTCCACCTCCATTCCTTAAAGACAATTCTCCCTAAAAATTCTCCCTACATTCTCTTAATCCTCTCAAACAATTCCCTAATTCTATCTCCTTTCTTCTGCATAAACTTTGGTCTACCGCATCTTATTCACTCCTTAAACCCACTTTAAAATACAAAACATATATGTTATAAATTTCCTGAAGCTGCCTTTAATAAAAGTAGGAATACTTAGCCTTCATAGTGCTTTGCGGTTGACAAAATATCTTATACAGATACCTCTCAGAACCCTCACAGAAGCAATGCAGAGCAGGTATTATCACATCCATATATTACAGAGAAGCAGCAAGCCCAGGGCCACATATTCGTAAGTGATAGAGCCAGGCCTGAAATACAGGCTTTCTGAGTCCAAATTCCATATTCTATTCCCTATGTCACTCAATTTCATAATGTGCCAGTAGCTGTATCTAATTATTCAAAATGTATGTTATTATTCTATATTATGTTTAAGACAATACATCCCTTTTTTAAAAAAATAAGGTACTTATGCCAAAATGCCTATTACAGGGCCATTTACTGAGAAGACCTAATTATTTTGAGAGGCTCATTGTGATGACAGTTATCACTGGATTAAAAGTGACAACTGAAGTATAACATTTGCAAAATTGCTGAGACTATACCAAAACCATTTTTGCCTTTAATTCTGCAATGCAACATGCAACAACAAAGACAATATGGGTGATTTAAGGATATGTGAGCATCAAAGGGCAGAAACAGGGCATTCCTACTCTCTTTAACTGTGCTAAGGCCTCAAATACTGATATAGTTCAGAGCATCTTATTACCAAGGAGACATAAATCAAAAGGAGTTCAGCTAGGAGCAATAAAACAGATTAGTGTTGGGAAGGACTGACTTTAAAGAAGGTTTTAAAAGAATTAAATCCAGGTAGTCTAGATAAAAAACAGCTATGAGGAAAACTTTTTTTGAAGCTGACACAACAAAGAAATTATTTTGAAGGTAAATGTCTAAAAAAATGCAAAGAGGAGTAATCAAATATTTAGAGAATATAAAGGGAAAATTCAGGAAAAATTTACCAGTGAAAACCTATGGGACAAAAAAACTCTCCCACAGGAGTGGTGAAAACTACACTCCTAGAGATATTTAATACTATGTTGGACAAAACGAGAAAAGGATTCCATATGGAATGATCCTGTACTGAACCCTGAAGTGGTGGAAGGATTGAAGATGACCTCTTAGATCTTTTCCGTTTCTGGTTTTTTCCTAATTCTATGAAGTTTTATGGGGCACGGCCTTCTGCCAATATCCTTTCTCACCATGATGCCCACTTTCTCCTTGTACAAAGGGAAACAAATTGTATCCTTCATTTTAAGCATATCTCCCACTCTCAATGAATAGGTAATATAATCCGAGGTACAAGTTTGGGAGAAAAAGGCTAATTCCTAAACTTATAATAGTCCTTTTTTTTCCCACAGTGGTTCCTGGGGCTCTTACAAGTTTTTTCACAAACTAAAGAGGAAGTAGTTCAAATGGACTCAAAGAAGAGCTGTTTCATCAGGAAAACCATTAATATTCTCCCTTCTTGTATCCGAACACAGAGCTGACAGTGACCCTGGGAGCTATAAAGCCCCAGGTCAAATTACCATCAGAGCTGCTGTTCAGGATTATCTTTTATCTTTCAGCATTTTATGATGAGTGACAGCAAAATCTACTGGCGATCCACATTTTTATAGCAATGATATTTACCTTTGAAAAGATGTAGCCTTAAACACCTACACACTTTGCCAATGCTGTAAAAGAGTAAGTCTAATTCAGGATTCAAACTCAAGAAGCCTCAGTCTTGCCCTCTTTCTCCAGTCTGGCACTTTAAAAAAAAGGTTTCTCAGCCAACCTTGAAATAGATCCAAACTCTCCAGAATTCCCATTCAGTGAAAGCCCCAGAAAATACAAGGGCTTTTCCTCATTTTGCTGATTTATAAGGACAAGATGTAACAAAATCCAGGGAGCTCTGAGAACATGTCCCTGAGCCCTTTAAAAATAAAACTGTAGCTCATGTATGAGAAGGGACAACAGGGCAGAGATAGCTCTCCAGGAATGGACGCTAATGCCTCTTCTACCCAATCTAAACAACCTCAGTGGGTGAAGACCCATCAATTGCCACCTTGCCCATTTGAAAGAAACTCTGTTCCTCTACCCACACAGCAAGTTCATAGTTATTAACACCAAACCCTCTAAACAATTTTCTTAAATACCATTTTCATTTTTCCCTAGTAAAAATGAGACTGTTCAAAGACTGTAAAAAGATTGGCCTCTCACACTGGAATAGGATCTGGCATTTTCAAAAGCCCTTCCAACACTTAACTCATCTGATCCTGGCAGGAAAGGCTGGCATTTATAATCCCATTTTGAAACTGAGAGAAAAAAAGTGCAACTCTGAGACTGCAACTCTGAGATTAGGCAGTCTAAAGAAGAACCCACTGTGAAAAGTTTCAAACCTTCCCAACAATGGACCAATCTAAAAAGGATTATTCCAGAAAACTTTAGAGTGGGATTCAAAAGAGGCTGAAGCCCTCCGTAGCCTCATCTCAGCAAAGCAAATAAGAAAAACAAAAAGGCACTTCCTTTAATTTTAGAAAGGAAACGTGACCCTGCCCCTTTATGAACCTGACTGGATTTTCTCAAGAAACCCACTGCACCTTCTCCCTATAGGACTAGCCAGTCATAAGTTTTGGCTACTAGTTCTCGGCCTCTGAGACTCAGCCACCGAAGAAAGGCCAGCAGCCTGGACAAGGACAACCTGATGAGCCCCCTTTGTGTAATCACGTCAGGAATCCCACACTCCAGTTTCCCCTCGCCTACAGCTACCAGTTTTTCAGGTGAGCTTCAACCTGGCCCTCCTCCAAATCTGCACCCCACACGCACACACACCGATTGCTGGCTCCCACTCCCCAAACTTCCCCCACCCAACAAGACTGGGGAGCAAGTTTCTCACCATCCTCATAGTTTTTGAGATAGTAATCCGGGCCGGGGCCCCCACGGCTTTTTGCCGGGTTCCTCAGATTCTGGAACTGCAGGAAGTCGGTCCTTTTGCCCCCGAAGCGCAGAAAGGCAGGTGAAAGTCCCCGGGCCAGGGTCACCAGACGCTTGGAGCTGCAGGGATAGAGAAGGAGAAAGGAAAGGATCCGGGGGACAAGCGAGAGGATGCGGGGCACCAGCAAGGCCCTCTTCCCACTCTCTGTGGAGTTATGCCTGGCGCCCCAGTCCGCCCATTCTTGGGCCATGGGGCTCCGGGAGCTACGCCTCCCGCGCCCAAATGGTCGTGGCCCCCTCCCTCAGGCACCCCGACGATGCTCACCAAAAGTAGTATTTACAAAGAGTTAGAGATTGTGTTTGTTAATAGTGTGTGCATAAGGTGGGGGGTGCCCTTCTGCTGAGAACACGGGACTAAGGCGCAGTTGCGGGGCTTCTGCCCCTGCCTGAAAAGCTCTCCCGGAGGAGACGCGCAGCGCACGGACCCCGGGCTCCGACTTTTGCCAAACTTCTGGGCTGAAAGACGGGATCTGCCTCCTCGGCCCCAGGGGCATCGCAACCTCCATGGAGAAGGTGAAACCCGCCTTCTTTCTCTCGGATCATGCACCTGAGGTCAAGTTAATTTTTTTTAATGCCAAAGCTGATTTTCCTTTTCCACTACCTTATAACAACTGTATGCATCTCCCAAATCCCTGAGCAAGAGAAATTCCCGGGGTAAATTCTTGCCTTTCTGAGAACACTCCCCAGCCCCGCCTTGCACAGTAAAAGCAATGCCTCTTTGGCCCCTGAAATAATTCAGCCCGATCTCAGGAAAGGTAACGTTCTCCTCTCCACCCCCCGGGTTGGGCTCTATCATTTTTCCTTCCCACTTGGGGCCATTTGGAAGCTCTGAGGAAAATGAAGTTTGCCGAAATGTGGAACCTGCGCGTAGTAGGAGACTCGAGGGGCATCAGAATACTATTTACACCTATTTAGGTTCAGGATTTCCATAAATAGGTTTTTCAAAAGCCAAACGCTGCTAATTCGGGAAGGGGTAGAGAAGGAGCAAACAGATGCTCTTAATGCTAAGGGCATCAGCTGTTAAGTTCGGGGTCTCTACGTTATTTTTAACGCTTTGCTGCTTCAGGTTCTGAATATCCAATCCAAATGGTACTAAAGAGTATCTTAAAGGCGGTGGATAAGAGAAAACAGAGAAAAAAACAGACTCCAGTTTTACAGTTTCTAACAAAAGTCGTGGCCGCCTGGAGAAGTCCAGTAGCCGCCGGAAGGATCGCTTGGCCGAGGACTCCGGCACTGCGTTACCCTGCGGGCGCAATCGGCCGTCGTGTGGGCCCACGGCAGGCAAGGAGACATCCGAGCGAGTCCGGCCCAGCAGAAACGGCGTTTCCAACAACCTTCCAGCCGGAAACCTGCACAGCCAATGCAAATACGCCCCACCAAGGCTTCTTCCCCGAAAAGCCGCCTTCCACAATCTTTTCTGCGACAAGCATTTAGCGAGAACATTAAAGTTTGTTGTTGTTTTTAAGGTCAGAAGCAAAAGAACCCCGAAGGAGTCCGCGTAGCTAGAGAAGCGCCATGCAAGTGGGGCGTGTAGTCGCCCCCCACCTCCCGGACGAGCTCACAGACGCGCGCTGCTGCACGGAAGAGCTTCCGAGGAGGAATCCGGCCGCGCAGAGCTGTTCCCGCCCTCCCAGTGGAGGCGCGGGCAGGAACCAAAACGGCCTCGGCGGCGGCCACAGCAACCACTCAGTCCTCCCGCAACGCTCGCTCCACGTGGAAGAAGCGCCCCACACAGCGCCTCCTGCTACCTGCCGCGTCCGCTGACCTGGCCGAGGCTAGGGAAACCTGGAGAGCTGAGGGGCGGGCGCACGCGAGAAGCAAACTCGAATTTCCCAGAGTGAAAGATACTCAGGAAAGGCGCGGCGGACGCGGCCTCAGAACAGAAAAGTGAGACTGAGAGCTCTCGGAGCTCTTCGAGGGAGCCCACAGCTGAGGCTCCAATTTGGAGGGAAATTTTTTTAACTCAACACTTGGATTCGACATTGTAGACTTTTTTTTTTTTTTTACCCTGCAACTCTGTCCCTGTTGGGAAGGGATCGTGGTTGCCTTACTGCTGAACAGTAACAACTGGGGAGAGGGTGAGCCCAATTAGAGTCCAAGCCCTAGAGTAATGCAGGGTCCATGATCACAAAACTCCCGGCTTCCTAATCCACCAGTGCTGGATTCAGATCTCCGAAATATCCCCGGGGTACTTCTAGGACACTTTCCGCTCTTCTTATATACGCTATGACCGGAACGAGGACTTTTTTTTTTTTTCTTTAAAGAAAAACTAAACTATGCAGTTATCGCAGGAGATTTAAGGAGTAGGGACTGGGGGGGACCATTCGATCTATAAAAAGTATCTTAAAAAGTCCTGAAGTCTGGAAAGGACAGCGGAGGATATAAAATTAAAAATCCGAACCAACCTGCCCACCGCTCAAGCCTCTGCTTAGATTCATTTTCTGTCTGGGAGTGGGAGAGAACTGACGGAACGATCTTTCCGTGGAAAATTCCACTTTCGTGCGATCCCCGCTTAAACACTCACAGACACACGCAGACAGGCAGACAGACACACACACACACACACACACACACACACACACACACACACACACATCCCTCTCGGGTCTTTGTTGTTCAAGACCTTTTTCTTCACTTTTGTACCTGCCCTGAACCTCTTCTTTCTTTTCGGAAGTAGACGGGGAGGCTAATTGTGGATATATGTAAGCACAACATTTTTTCAGTCATAACTGGTAAGTTTCTGAAATGCCTTCTGCATTGCAAACATGTGCATCTTAATAGAAAACACTGCTTTTCTCAATCACCAGTTACAGCCTCAGCAAATATTCCAGGAGGAGGAAAACCTTTCTTCTCTTTGAGAGATCCGCTTGGCTTTTTTTTCTTCTTCTTCCCCCTTTGGAATGGGGGGATAGGAAGGGGTGGGGGGTGCTACTTTAAAAAAATGATCCATGAAGCCCCTGCCTTACCTTAAGAAATCCAGCCAGCCATCATGAATGATGGACGGATCCAGCTGCAGAGAGAGGAAGTTCTCATTGACTGTCCTGACTGGGTTCTTGGTGCTCACATCAAGTAGAATCAGGGTCTTTTCCTTCAAACCTGGAGCTCTGTCTACAGGCAAGGGTCTCCTGTCTCCAGCTTGGGAGGAAAGGGAGAGATGGAGCAACAGAGCCAAGATGAGAGCCACCGGGGCTAGGCACGCGGGGGGGCGGGAGTTGCTGGAGGGCATGGCTTCAGGAAAGGCACAGAGCACCCTCATTAAATCCCTCTGATTTAAACCTCTCTTCGTACAGGGTCTCGCTGGTGACTAATTGTCCATATCTAAAGTGTGTGTCTGTCTGCCTTTTTCCCCCCTTTTTTCCCCTTCCTTTTTCCCCCCTCTCTCGTTTTTTTTTTTTTTTTTTTCTCTTCTTCTTCAGTGTTTTGGTGCTGGTGGAGCGAACTCACGCCCCTAGCCAGCCTTCTCAGAGACTCGTGCCAAGAGTACTTCACCAGCACCGCCCCTTTAAGAGATTTCAACCGCAGACATTTTTTAACTTTTTAAAGGTAAGGTGAGGCGGGGCGGGGGAGGGGGGAGTAAGAGGAAGGGGTGGCGATGTACCCTCCTGATTTAACCCTCTAGGGTCGGGAAGCGGATGGAGGGATCGAAACTGTACAGTTTTAACATTTGGGGTACCGGGCGGGACGTCTTGTTTTTACTTCCCTCCCGGCAAGACTCTGGGGAGAGCAGTTCTAGCTGCGACCCCGACGCGAAAGCCTCTGCGCCAGTTCTGGGCGTGCTGGAGTAGGGTCTGCACCAGTCGCGCGCCTATTTGTCCTGACAGCGTCAAGGAATGTCGTCTGCTCCAGGCCCTTCCCTTTGGGTTGAAGCAGCGAGAGCAAGGCTGGTTAAGTTGCAGAGGGGTCCTGCGGTGGCGACTGTGATTTCTGCCAAAGCACCGAGGGCAGACGGAGACTCCATGGACGCAAGTATGGACCTCTGCGACGCGCTGGGCAGCAACACAGAAGCCGCCCTCTGACCTGACAGGGCCCAGAAGGAATACACAGAATGACCAGGTCAAAGGGTTTATCCGCCCGTAGGGGAAAAGGGCCCAGGCTGCGCGTGGCTCCGTTCTGCCTGCAGCTGAGGCGAAAGTGTCTTGGGGGCTCAATACACGCTGACTTAGGCCAAGTCAAAGCAACCCTGTCTGTCCTTGGCTAGTCTGGGCGGCGCTGCGCCCATCTGAGCCACTGCTTGCCCACTGTACTCCACTGCAGCAGCAGAGCTACCCCCACCCCCACCCAGACCCTCCTCTAGGTCACCCTGGGCTTATCCCTCCCGAGGGGAACTGCGCCTTTCTGGTCCTGGAGAAGAACAGAGTGATGGGTTTTCAAACTCGGCCCGGAGCCGAAGCCAGAATCTGCCCACACGTAGCTCCTGGATGCTCGAGAAGAGCCAGGAGCTGCGCGATGCACCACCCGCCCTAACTCATGGATCCCCCACCCACAGCACCTCTCAGATCGAGCCCTGGGTCCCCAATTAAAGCGTGGGAAAGAGGCCAGGCCTGGTTTGCTGCAGTCACATCGTCGGGCTCCACTTTCAGCTTATTTCTGGAACAAAATGGGGCTTCTACTTGGCAGATAAAGAGAACTACTTCATGCAGTGTGGGTACGCAGGAGCCTCCCAGGGCCTCCTGATATCAAACAGGCAAAACTCTTAAAATGCAGAGCTAAGGTTTCCCCCAAGGGTTCGTGAGCCAAGGGCAGTATCACAGCCACAGAAAAACACTGAAATGGCAACCTGCCTCTCCTTCCCTCCCCTCAGATAGGATTAAGGAATCTGAAAAGGACTGGAGTAGATGACTTTCAACTGAAGTTCCCCGAGGAGCTTCTACCAAACTAAGCAACCAGGAAATACAGAGCTCAGGTTGGGTTAGACGGGGAAGTGCCATGAAGACCTTCTAGAAGGTCTCCATAAAATGAGGCCAAAGGAGAAAGAAAACCCAAAGCATATTATTTAATGATATTTAAAACCAAGATGTTAATATACTGAAGAATTAGATGTGGGCTCTGGCCCTAACGCCTGCTTCGTTCAGTTTCTGAAAACTTCTAACATACCTAGATCCTCTAAAATATGTGTGCGTTTCTGTGTAGGGGTGTGTGGTATGGTGTGAGTTTCAACAGAAATTATTGTATTTTTTAAATGTGCACTGAGCACCGCCTAGAGATGGTGACAGCCTGGGGAACAAAGGTTTTTATTTATCTTTGTATCGCCAGAACCAGGCACTTAGTAGGCATTCAATAAATGCCAGTGAGCTAAATTAATGGTAAATCAAATCATGCTCAACACACTAAAATCATATACTGCTCTCAAGAAGAATGTGAAAATAAATACATACTTTTATCTGTCACAGTAAACTGTTAGGTTCCTGTTCAGTAAGTTGTTTTCCCAGTTATTAGCATTTTCCTGGTTATCTCCTTTAGGAAATACTTATCTTGCAAATTCAGAAGCCATTAGTTCATTGCTTATATTCAAAATTAAAACTAATTACATATTTTTAACAAGGAGCCAGATTTTCCAACGGCCTAAACACCCTCTGGATTACAACTGAATGTATTTTCAGAAGCCACATTAATTGCGACCAGAGGAAGACCACCTGAATGAAATAAAGACGTCACTCACCCACTAGATGTCTATAATTAATGTGCCTTTCAAAAATACCTACTCTTGTGACTAAGAATGAACTTGGGTATAATGAGAATCTGCTTAATTATGAATTTTATCCACAGTTTTTGCTACTAACCTAACCATTCAGTAATTTTTTGGTGGCCTAGTTAAGTTACTTTAACCAGTATTTAATGTTTTCACCAGAACCTGTATGTAGTATAAAAATCAAACCCAATAAAACAGTGCTTTTTTCCTAATTCCTGATGAAAACCATCTCTCTAGTCTGGCCACTGAAATTCTATAGGCATGTCCAGCCTCAGGACATCAAGGCAAATAGAGTGATTCAGTAACATTTAAGGAGTTCCAGATAGCCCTGGTTGACTCTGAGATGACCTGATTGTTTTGTCCTTTAGTCTGGTTTGGGTGTAGTTCTCCAATGGGCTACTCTTTACAAATAGGACCTCCCTCTCCATATCATGATTTTTGTCTTCCTCTCATCTAACCCTAAATTATATTCTGTAAGTAGCTTATTATTGTGTATATTAGATTGATGCTTCTATCCTATCTTCTGTGTGCCAGGTGACAACAGTCTGTACCTCTGTTCTGCCTTAGATTGTAATTTCCTAGGGGACAAGAATCAGGCCTCTGTATAAAATATGAATTATTGGGAACTAGATGCACTGAAGTCTCCTTGGAAATGTTCTACCTGGTGTTACTGAATGGTCCTTATAGATAAATTCTTTTAATATCTAGGAGTCTTAAAGTCCCAGATTTGTAAGAAATCTTGAAGATTAACTGGTCCAGTGATTTCTAGACAATAGGATTTCAAAATAAGTATCAGTGTGGAAGAACTGACATATATTTGCCAAATTTTTATTTTGTCTAGTAAGGACCTTAAATCTGTCAACTACTTAATACTATTTTTTCCCAAAAGAAAAGAACGTTTTAACATCCAAAAAAAAAAAAAAAACAGCTGAAATATGTCAAAATAAAAAGCAAGTGTATAAACTGAATAAATTTAGCTTCATGAAAAATCACTATAATGTTTTATCATTTCATCTCAGAGCAGTGGAAATATGCCAGTGACCAACATGGGTTCTAGGACTGGTGGCTGGGAATAATGATATATCCTGTATTTACGGCCAAATTCTACTTTGTAGCATACAGTGTACATACTTTTTAATGATGGTCATCTTGACTACAATAATTTCTTTCCATTCTCCTATGCTTTTTTCTCATTTTTAGCTTGTCACAAACTCATTGACTCCCTTTCCTTCTATTAAACATTCAAAGCCATGGTTATATCTATGCCCTCTTTCCCCTTCTGAGAGAACTATACCTAAATGTCTAATAGCTAGAAAAAAAATCCTTCCACCATAACTGGGACTGGGAAGCATGAAGCTATAGCAGCCAGTCCACTGTGTCATTGCTGCCTGTGTATTTGTCCATGATGACTACTATTTATTGAGATCTTACGGTCCAGGCATGGTGCTCAGGACCATTATCTTACTGATCTTCTTGAATAACTCTGAGAGGTAGATATAATTCATTATTACCACCTAGTTTACATATGAGAAGATGGAGACTCAGACTTGTTAAGCAACTTTCTCATGGTACACAGCTAATAAGTGGCAACAAGGATTGAAACCCAGGGCTGTCTGACTCCAAAGACTATGTCTGTGTTAACCACTACACTCTACTGTTAGGCTAAAATATTGCATTCCCTCTAACAACTTGTCAGCTTGTTCCAACTTTTCATGGGAAAACCTTGGAATAAGAGTTGGAAGACCTGAGTTTAAGTCCTATCTTTGCAGATTCTAGCTTTGTTACCTTAGGTAATTTTTTTTAACTGTTCTAAGTCATAGCTGCCTACTCTGTAAAATTAATATCTTAGAGTAAGAATTGAATACGGTTATGCATAGAAAAAGTGCTTTATAAATCCTAAAATATTATACAGTTGTGCTATTTGTTTCTTGTTATTTCTTATTCCTTCTCCCACACTTGCCACAAATATATTCCCTTAACTGACAACTGGAGCAAGAATTAAGCTATATATAAATAACTTAGTGACAAACTTGAAACAAAAGGTCAACTCTACCTAATATGTCAATAAATGCAGTAATAAAATGAGTGTGTACCACATATTTTAACCCTGCAGGCTCTTCTGCCTGTGTTTAGCATATGACAAAGGAAGAAAAGTTAAGTAGGTTTTATGTGCCTTCTTCAGTTTTCCACTGGGAGAGGGCAGACAGGAGTGGAAAAAGGACAGTACTGGGAAATGAGAAAGACTGTGTTCTCCATCCTGCTTAGAGGAGCAAGGGATAGCAACACTTTCTCCATATGAAAAGTTGAAGGGGAAGAGGATTTATAACTCTATGATTTTTCTACCTTATTATATAAGAAACTCGAGCTGGATGATTTTTGTTCCCATTGTTACCATCAAGCAGTAAACTTATGTGGGGAAGATCATAACCCTAATAGATGTAGTTGACTCATTAATGAGTTCACTTTGAAATCCCTTAACATTTTTGGAGGTAGGGATGACAGATATTTGAGAAACTGCTATAGGTAAAAAACCAAGTAACAGAAAAATACATTAAAATTATTCATGTCCTTAGTCACACTCATTGAAGAGATGTCCTGTCTGCCTTTTGTACATTCAGGTAAGTCCTGAAAAGCATCATGTGATACTGGAAATTGTACCAGCTCTGGAGTTCAAACAACTTTGATTAAAACCCAGTTCACAACTTAATGTCTGCTCATGTGAACCTCTGGTGAATAAGTCATTTATTCTTGCTGAGCCCCAATTTCCCCATCTATAAAACATGCATAAATACACTCCCTCCATGTGTGTTGTGAGAATTAAATGAGGTATTAGTTCCTGACACACAGTTACTACTCAACTATCAATGTCACTAATTGGGTTTCACCGTGGAAATAAATATAATTTTCATAGATAAGGTAGGAAGAAATTTATACACTTACATCTGAAATCTAAGGTTTCAAAATAGTATAATAACTTATTTGTATACTATCCCATTTTATGCTCATAGCATAGAAGGACAAGATGTATCCTCATAATTCAGGTAAGGAAACTGAGAGTCAAAAAACTCAAAATGCCATTTCTTGAAGAACCTGAGACTAAGCCAGCTCTACTGACTGAAAACTAGACTATACTTTTGGTATGTCTGTTATTGAAAATACCTGAGAACTTTCACAGTGAATCAGCTATACATATACATATAACCCCATATCTCCTCCCACTTGCGTCTCCCTCCCACCCTCCCTATCCCACCCCTCTAGGTAGTCACAAAGCACCGAGCTGATCTCCCTGTGCTATGCGGCTGCTTCCCACTAGCTAGATCTAGTTTACATTTGGTAGTGTATATATGTCCATGCCACACTCTCTCTCTTCGTCCCAGCTTACCCTTCCCCCTCCCCGTGTCCTCAAGTCCATTCCCAATGTCTGCGTCTTTATTCCTGTCCTGCCCCTAGGTTCTTCAGAACCTTTTTTTTTTTTTAGATTCCATATATATGTGTTAGCATACTGTATTTGTTTTTCTCTTTCTGACTTACTTCACTCTGTATGACATTCTCTAGGTCCATCCACCTCACTACAAGTAACTCAATTTCGTTTCTTTTTATGGCTGAGTAATATAGTTTCCACTATACCACTTTCTTAGTGAGATAATCATAAGAATTAATGCTAAAGGTAATTTCTAAGGAAGTGAAATATATAAATCATATATACTTATCTCAATATACCTC
Source organism: Aethalodelphis obliquidens (assembly GCF_003676395.1). Classification (NCBI taxonomy): domain Eukaryota; kingdom Metazoa; phylum Chordata; class Mammalia; order Artiodactyla; family Delphinidae; genus Aethalodelphis; species Aethalodelphis obliquidens. The sequence continues at coordinate 16,989,629 of NW_020837955.1, forward strand.
CTATTTTAGTCTCAACATTGAGAAGTTGAGCCTGTAATAAAACATTTGCCTGGAACACAACTGTGTCACACAAGTAAATAGCTATGATTATATTTTCTTTTGTCCCTAGGCTAATGGCACACTTTGACCTTTTTAAATACCCTAATGTACCTAGTTCATAATAATGGGAGTTAAACAAATAATGACAATAGAAAGCTTACCACAGGTTCAGTTCACTCCTCAATAATCAAAATCAGCTGATACACGCTATCTATACATACTTACTCAGCTGAGTATTTTGCCTCTGCCTGGACTAACATCTAGATCCCTAATTCTTTGGAGTAGTTTTGTCCCCACATAAGCAGATCCAAGTCCTTCCTCGTTGAATGCCGGTTATGCTAAACCTTACCCACCTAAACAGTCAACAAATTTCCCAATTCTTCTACTCGTTTTGGTCACCTAGAGACATTGACATGACGTGACATTTAGAAAGTATGTTTCATTTTCATCAGACACTTAAATTTTAACTTTCTCTTTTGACCTTCTGAAGCCTAGCCATCATAATACTATGTTTAAAAACTTTAAAATGTTTTTCCCTTTCAGAAAGATATAAAATCAATTTGAGGGTTTAGGTCAGTGATTATCAGCCTCAGCCGCACATTACAATCACCTGAGGAGCTTTTTAAAAATACTCATGCCTGGGCCCACCCCCAGATATTCTGGTAATTGATTTGGTTTCTAGTTTCGGGGAGTAAATTTAGTTGATAAGGCATGCCACATTATTTGAATCTATCTAATTTCTAGGTTTCAGATAATGAGGAGCAAGAGTTCAAATACTAAGGGATAATTCAAAAAAATTTTTTTGAATCTATTCTGTTCCTAGTTTAGACAATGCAAGTTCAGATATGGAGGGTCCATCCTCAAAGGGGAAAAATTACGCAAGTAAATACCATATATCCTAGTAGCTTTAGTGGATTCTCAACTGATTATTCCTTCATTCATTCAAGAAATTTTTTCACTTTACAGTACCTGATTGGCAAAATGTGAATATTGGATAACTAATTGTGGATATGGGGAGATGGGAAACTTCTTGCAAGCTGATGCGAGTATAAACTGGTTGAGCCATTCTGGAGAGTGATATGGCAATATTTAGTGAAATTACATATGTGTATTCCCTACAACCTGGCAATCCCACTCTGGGCATAAATTCCCAAACAACTCACAAAAGGCTCATAAAAGGACTTGAATGAGAATGGTCAGTAAAGCACTGATTTTAATACTAAGGAATTTCAGGCACCTAGATGTCCAGCACAAGGGAAATGGACAGGTAAAATGAGGAAGGCAGCAGTTAGAAACGACAAACTAAATGTACATACAACAACATGGATGGGCTTTAAACAGAATGATACATGAGAAACAAACAAACAAAAAAGCCCAGAAGTATAGTTATAGCATTATAACATTAGTGCAAATTAAACACACACACACGAAACAATATATTTTACAAGCATACAAAAATATCAAAGGACATACATCAAACACATTAGATTTGATGCCTATAAGGTAATCACTGAAAGAGGAAAATAAAACAAAAGGCTTTGCATGGACCAATGTTCACAAACGTTCTCCTGCATTCAAGGCCATTCTTAACCTATTTTCTGGAGAGTGAAAGGGAGAAATATTTATTGAGTGCTGACTATAGGCTAGGTAGTATTGTCTGCCTCCCCACCTTGGGATCCAAAGAATATCTTTGCCCTTGGAAACCTCACAGCCCAGTTGGGAAAATGAACAAGTTAACAAAAATCCAGTTGGTAAGTCCTATAGAGTTTGGTGAAAAGTGCTGTGGAGTACCGTAAGAGATTATGACTTAACATTAATTTGTGTTTATATAGGGGTCTATTACTTAATTTATATGTAATTTTCCATCATAATAATGACTGAAATATATCATACTTTAATGAGTTGGGGTTTTGGGGTTTCTTTTTTCCTCTTTCCTCTTTATCTGTTCCTAGTATTGTGTAGTTTCTACTTTGGGACTAGCTAAGGCTTGCCTGCTGTAGAAATGTTGGAGTGCCATCTGCTGGTGGAAATGTTTTATAGTTCCCCCATCTATCTTACAATACATTTTAGAGAACAAAAATGTCACACATATCATATGATATCTGGGCTTGAAGGAATTTTAGAGATCATCTATTTCAGGTCCTTGATTTAGAGATTAGAAAATATCTCCTTACAAGATTTTATTTCATTTAAGGTAAATGTGTGTGTGCATTTTCACATACCTCTTTCATCACCTCTGTGAGCTTCATAGAACTTTGTATAGTAAAGACTCACAAAGCTAAACTATCTTAATTTTCCCAAAGAGATAAACATATAAACTCCTTTAGAGGGGTCCGTAAGACATGTTTAAACATTTATATAAAGCCCATTTCCCAGGAAAACAATCTTAGGAAGGCAGCTTACTACAGTGCCAAACAAATGAGCTTCAAGGTCAGACTTACATTCATCTCAGCTTTACAATTTACTAAGAAGCCTTAAGTTCAACTTCGCTGAATCTCAATTTCTTTATATGTGAAAAAAAAACAGTAATCTAATTTACACGGATATTACAGTAATTTGTGGAGCACATGTAACAATAAAATGCTTAGTAATGTCAGAAAAATGTTTAACAGCTAAACTAAACCCCTAATACTAATTTAAATGTTTCTTAATCCTTAATGAAGCTAAAAACTGTAAATGGATCTTCCTGTCATTTATATTTTATATTTATATTTAATATAAATAATCAGCTGCCTCTAAGATATTTCATACAATTAATTCCCATAAAAATGGAAGGCAAAACTTGTTTTAATAGCTCAGTGGATATCTAGGCAGATCACACTTCTGCTTTAAGGCCTTGCTATTCATAGTGTGGTTCACAGATCCAGCAGCATTAGCATAAACTGGGAGCAATTAGAAATACAGAATCTCGGGCTCCACCCAGACTTACCAAATTAGAATCTACATTTTAACAGGTTCCTCAAGTGATGAAAATTCACATTTAAAGTCTGAGAAGCATTACTTTACAGGACAGCAAATAGAACCTGAGCTCCATTATTTTAGGAGAGGTTGCCAGAACTAGCCCTGCTCTGTTCCTCTTGGCTAAATTTATCTATGTTTTAATGTTTAAGTACTGAAACTTCTTCAGTTCTTTAAAATTTTAGTAAAACTCATCTTTGCATAACACAGAGCACTTAACATAGCCCATGGAAAGAAGGGAGAAAGGAAAATATGATACTACTGTCATTAATAAAATGATGTCCCAAAGCCAAAGAACATAGAAATTGAGTAAACACTACAAGCAATACGGAGTTACAGAGTTTCTGTTACTGACAGTGAATAAGCAACTGTAAAATATGGAATAGACCAGTCAGAAATATCATGAAAATTAATCCATACGGATACGTCTACACATCTTTGTGAGAGTAATGATAGATGAAGCAGCAATTTCAAACCTAGCAACAGCCAGCACCAGCTTCAGAAAAACTCCCAGTTGCTGAGAAGTCTGAATGTCCAGGTGGTAAAAATCAGGAGGTTCATGAAAACAAAATTAGGCATGGTCCACCTGAGCTTTAACCAGATAATCAAAAAACAAGTAATGTGCTACTCATACTCTATGAAGACAAAAAAAAAGTTATCAAATATTTACCTAGTACCCACTGTGTACAAGCCATGATAGAAGCAAAACAAAGTCATACAATTAAAGAGGAAGAGTAAGCACACAAAACCATGTAGGCTGAGAAACAGGCAAGAACTGCTCATGCCACAGGAAGACTCAATATGAAAATAAAGTTGAAAACTGAAAGCATTTCCTCTAAGATCAGGAATGAGACAGAGATGTCCACTCTTGCCACTATTATTCAACATAGTTTTGGAAGTCCTAGACATGGCACTCAGGGAAGAAAAAGAAATAAAAGGAATCAAAATTGGAAAAGAAGAAATAAAACTGTCACTGTTTGCAGATGACATGATACTATATAGAGAAAATCCTAAAGATGCCACCTGAAAACTACTAGAGCTCATCAATGAATTTGGTAAAGTTACAGCATACAAAATTCATATACAGAAATCCCTTGCATTCTGTACACTAAAAATAAAAGAGAAATCAAGGAAACAATCCCATTCACCACTGCATTAAAAAGAATAAAATACCTAGGAATAAATCTACCTAAGGAGGCAAAAGACCTATATGCAAAAAACTATAAGACACTGATGAAAGAAATAAAAGATGACACAAACAGATGGAGAGATATACCATGTTCCTGGATTGGAAGAATCAATATTGTGAAAATGACTATACCACCCAAAGCAATCTACAGATTCAATGTAATCCCTATCAAATTGGCAGCAGCATTTTTCACAGAATTAGAACAAAAAATTTTACAATTTGTAAGGAAATACAAAAGACCATGAATAGCCAAAGCAATCTTGAGAAAGAAAAATGGAGCTGGAGGAATCAGGCTCCCTGACTTCAGACTATACTACAAAGCTACAGAAATCAAGACAATATGGTACTGGCACAAAAACAGAAATATAGATCAATGGAACAGGATAGAAAGCCCAGACATAAACCCACACACATGTGGTCACCTTATCTTTGACAAAGGAGGCAAGAATATACAATGGAGAAAAGCAGCCTCTTCAATAAGTGGTGCTGGGAAAACTGGACAGCTACATGTAAAAGAATGAAATTAGAACACTTCCTAACACTATATACAAAAATAAACTCAAAATGGATTAAAAACCTAAATGTAAGGCCAGACACTATAAAACTCTTAGAGAAAAACATAGGCAGAACACTCTATGACATAAATCACAGCAAGATCCTTTTTGACCCACCTCCTAGAGCACAGCAAAGGAAACCATAAACAAGATGAAAAGACAACCCTCAGAATGGGAGAAAATATTTGCAAAAGAAGCAACTGACAAAGGATTAATCTCCAAAATACACAAGCAGCTCATGCAGCTCAATATCAAAAACATAGACAACCCAATCCAAAAATGGGCAGAAGACCTAAATAGACATTTCTCCAAAGAAGACATACACATTGCCAAAAAACACATGAAAAGATCCTCAATATCACTTATCATTAGAGAAATGCAAATCAAAACCACAATGAGGTATCACCTCACACCAGTCAGAATGGCCATCATCAAAAAATCTAGAAACAATAAATGCTGGAGAGGGTGGGAAGAAAAGGGAACCCTCCTCCACTGTTGGTGGGAATGTAAATTGATACAGCTGCTATGGAGAACAGTATGGAGGTTCCTTAAAAAGCTAAAAATAGAACTACCATATGACCCAGCAATCCCACTACTGGGCATATACCCTGAGAAAACCATAATTCAAAAAGATATATGTACCACAATGTTCACTGCAGCGCTATTAACAATAGCCAGGACATGGCAGCAACCTAAATGTCCACTGACAGATGAATGGATAAAGAAGATGTGGCACATATGTACAATGGAATATTAGTCATAAAAAGGAACAAAACTGAGTTATTTGTAGTGAGGTGAATGGACCTAGAGTCTGTCACACAGAGTGAAGCAAGTCAGAAAGAGAAAAACAAATACCGTATGATAACGCACATATATGGAATCTAAAAAAATGGTACTGATGAACCTAGTGGCAAGGCAGGAATAAAGATGCAGACATAGAGAACGGACCTGAGGACACGGCGTGGGAAGGGGAAGCTGGGACAAAGTGAGAGAGTAGTACTGACATGTATACACTACCAAATGTAAAATGGATGGCTAGTGGGAAGCTGCTGCATAGCACAGGGAGATCAGCTCGATGCTTTGTGATGACCTAGAGGGGTGGGATATGGAGGGTGGGATGGAGGTTCAAGAGGGAGGGGATACAGGGATATATGTATACATATAGCTGATTCACTTTGTTGTACAGCAGAAACTAATACAACATTGTAAAGCAATCATACTCCAATAAAGATATTTTTTAAAAAATGAATTTTACTTTTAACAAAGCTAAGAGTTCACACCACTAAACCAGATTTACAAGAAATGTTAAAGGGATTTCTCTAAGTGGAAAATGAAAGACCAAAAGTAGATATGAAAATTATGAAAGAAAAACTCTCATTGTAAAGCAAACATGCAGTAAAGGTAGGAGATCAACTACTTATAACACTAGAGGAAGGTTAAAACATAAAAGTAGTAAAATAATCTATACCCACTATAAGAAGGTAAGGAATACACAAAACAAAAAGATGTAAAATATGAGACCAAAAACATTAAATGGGAGTGAGGGGGGAGAAGTAAAAATGCAGGGTTGTTAGAATGCATTCAAACTTAAGAAGTCATCAACTAAATACAAATACAAGTATATATGTAACTCATGTTAACCAGAAGCCAGAAAACTATAATAGATACACACCAAAAAGAGAAAGGAATCCAAATCTTTAGTGTTACTAAAGATAGTCATGAAATCTCACAAGAGAGCAAAAGAAGAAGAAAGGAACAAAAAACTGCAAAAACAACCAGAAAACAATGAACAAAATGGCAATAAGTACATACCTATCAGTTATTGCTTTAAATGTCAAAAGACTAAATGCTCCAATTAAAAGACAAAGAGTAGGGGCTTCCCTGGTGGCGCAGTGGTTGAGAGTCCACCTGTTGATGCAGGGGACATGGTTTCGTGCCCCGGTCTGGGAAGATCCCACAGGCCGCGGAGCGGCTAGGCCCGTGAGCCATGGCCATTGAGCCTACACGTCCGGAGCCTGTGCTCCACAACGGGAGATGCCACAACAGTGAGAGGCCCACGTACCGCAAAAAAAAAAAAAAAGACAAAGAGTGGCTGAATGGAAACAAAAACAAGACCCATATCTATGTTGCCTATAAGAGATTCATTCCAGATCTAAAGACACATACAGACTGAAAGTAAGGGGATAGAAAAGAGCATTTCATGTAAATTGAAACAAAAAGAAAACTGGGGTAGCAATATTTATATCAGATGAAATACTGATATCAACACAAAGACTATAACAAGAGATAAAGAAGGATATTACATAATGATCAAGGAATCAATCCAACAAGACATAACAATTGTAAATATATATGCACCCAACACAGAAGCACCTAAATACATAAAGCAAATATTAACAAACATGAGGAAGAAATTCAAATTAACACAGTAATAGTAGGAAACTTTAATGCCCACTTACATCAGTGGACAAATCATTCAGACAGAAAATCAGTAAGGAAACTCTGGCCTTAAATGACACATTAAACCAAGTGGACTTAACAGATAAATATAAAACATTCCATCCAAAAGCAGCAGAATACACATTCTTTTCAAGTGCTCATGGAACTTTCTTCAGGATAGATCACGTGCTCAGCCACAAAACAAGTCAGTAAATTTAGGAACACTGAAATCATATCAAGCATCTTTCTGACTATAACACTATGAAACTAGACATCAATTACAAGGAAAAAACTATAAGAACACAAACGTGGAGGAAAAACAATATGCTACTAAACAACCAATGAATCACTGAAAAAACAAAGGAGAAATCAAAAATTACTTAGAGACAAATGAAAATAAAAACACAGCAATCCAAAATCTATGGAATATAGCAAAAGCAGTTCTAAGAGGGAAGTTTATGGTGATATAAGCCTACCTCAAGAAAGAAGAAATATCTCAAATAAAGAACCTAATCTTATACCTAAAAGAACTAGAAAACTAAGAACAAACAAAACCCAAATTTACTAGAAGGAAAAAAAATCATTAAAATCAGGGCAGAAATAAATGAAATACAGACTAAAATAATATAGAACAGATCAATGAAACTAAGAGCTGGTTCTCTGAAAAGATAAATAAAATTGATAAACCTTTAGTTAGACTCATCAATAAAAAGAGAGAGGGCCCTAATCAGTAAAATCAGAAATGAGAAAGAAGTTACAAATGACATCACAGAAATACAAAGGATCATAAGAGATTACTATGAACAACTTTATACCAATAAAATGGACAACCTAGAAGAAATTATAAATTCCTAGAAACATACAATCTATTTACAGATTCTATTTCACTTCTAGTGATTGGTCTATTCAAATTATCTATTTCTTCTTGATTCAATTTTGGTGGGCTATATGTTTCTAGAAAGTTGTCCATTTCTTCTAGGTTGTCGAATTTTTTGTCATATAATTGGTTCATAATACTCTCTTATTGTTTTTTGTATTTCTGCAGTATCGGTTTGTATTTCTCCTTTTCCATTTCTTATTTTGTTTGTGTTCTCTCTCTTTTCTTCTTGGTGAGCCTAGCCAAATGGTGTCAATTTTGTTTACCCTTTCAAAGAAGCAGCTCTTGGTTTTACTGATTTTGTTTTATTGTTTTTTTAATCTCTATTTTATTTATTTCCTCTCTAATCTTTATCTTTTCCTTCCTCCTGCTGACTTTAGGTTTTGTTTGTTCTTCGTTTTCTAATTCTTCTAGACGGTAGGTTAGCTTGCTTATTTGAGATTTTTCTTGTTTTTTGAGGAAGGCCTGTATCGCTATGAACTTCCCTCTAAGAACTGCTTTTGCTACATCCCATAGATTTTGTATGGTTGTGTTCTCATTGTCATTTGTCTCAAGGTATCTTTTCTTTTCTTTTTTTTTTTGGGGTGCGCAGGCCTCTCACTGTTGTGGCCTCTCCCATTGTGGAGCACAGGCTCCGGATGCGCAAGCTCAGTGGCCATGACTCACGGGCCCAGCCGCTCCGTGGCATGTGGGATCTTCCCGGACTGGGGCACGAACCCGTGTCCCCTGCATCAGCGGGCGGACTCTCAACCACTGCGCCACCAGGGAAGCCCCTCAAGGTATCTTTTAATTTCCTTTTTCATTTCCTCATTGACCTATTGGATTTTTAGTAGCATTTTTTTTTGAGAGAGTTAAATCTGTTTCAAATCAGTACTTCAAACTCCAGAGAGACACAAGTCACTTCTTCAAAATGTGGAAATGCATTGTAAATAACATATATCACCAAACCATTAACAAGCCTAATTTGAAAAATGCAAGTAGGTGGATAGTTGATGATTAGTACCCTCACCCACAAAACATTACAAGAAAACCTAAAGCATATGCCCATTCCTAGGCTCCAAATAAAGGAGACACATGATGAGTGTGTTATACTATCCATTTTACCTCCACTGATGTTTTCAGCTGTTTGTTTGTTTTGCCAAATTGGTAAATATTATCTATGCCTTTCCTGGTGTAAAATCAACATGAGCTGTACAATATTTGTATCAAAAGTAAGTATTGGATATTGGGTTATAGAGTGAGAAATGCAAGAAAAAATAACTTTAAAAACAGAAAGTTATTATCTCCTGATTTAAAAGAGGGGGTCAAGAGAAGAGGTAATTGGGGCTTCCCTGGTGGTGCAGTGGTTGAGAGTCTGCCTGCTAACGCAGGGGACACGGGTTCGAACCCTGGTCTGGGAGGATCCCGCATGCCGCGGAGCAACTGGGCCCATGAGCCACAACTACTGAGCCTGCGCGTCTGGAGCCTGTGCTCCACAACAGGAGAGGCCACGATAGTGAGAGGCCCGTGCACCGCAATGAAGAGTGGCCCCCGCTTGCCACAACTAGAGAAAGCCCTCGCACAGAAACGACCCAACACAGCAAAAATTAATTAATTAATTAATAAACTCCTACCCCCAACATCTTCTTTAAAAAAAAAAAAAAAAAGAGAAGAGGTAATTTGCTTGTAGAAATTTGAACTCTTTTAATGGTTTTTATTACAGTTTGTTGAATATTTCACTCAGGAATTTGAAATGTTACTTAGGAATGCTATTTTTTCATCTCATCCATCAGAGCACACAGGCAGGAGTTTGTTTCTGCTAGCTTGTTCAACAGCTTATTGTCAGTTACATTAAGACTCATTTAGACCAACTAAATGAGAATAAATGTTCCTTAAAATAAAATGAAGCTTTCAGCAAATAATTCAACTCATCAAGCAGCTACTGAATGCCTACTTTGTGCAGTTGTGGTTAACTTAGTGTCTCCCAGTTTCTACTCTATCTACCACTTCTTTCTCAGGTCATTTCCTTTTGTTCCACCTTTTTTTTTTAGATTACATGCTTCCTGTTGGGGAGCAGGTTGGGACTCATTTTGCCAGTGGACACCTGCGCCCATGAATGCCCTATACACAAGTGGCATTCATGTGGAGTGGCAGCAAGCTAGAAGTCCAATTCCCCTCCATATAGATCATCAGATGTATATATCATGTCTCATGTCTTTTTTTTATTATTTTTCTTATTAATTTTTACTGTAGTATAGAATCTTTACAATGTCGTATTAGTTTCTGCTGTGCAGCAAAGTGAATCAGTTATACGTATACATATATCCACTATATTTTATATTTCCTTCCCATTTAGGTCACCACACAGCACTGAGTGGAGCTCCCTGTGCTATACAGTAGGTTCTCATTAGTTATCTATTTTATACATAGTAGTGTATATATGTCAATCCCAATCTCCCAGTTCATCCCATCCCCCTTTCCCCCCTTGGTAGCCATAAGTTTGTCCTCTACATCTGTGACTCTTATTTCTACTTTGCAAATAAGTTTACCTGTACCATTTTTCTGTATTCCACATATAAGCAATATTATATGATATTTGTTTTGCACTTTCTGACTTACTTCACTCTGTATGACAATCTCTAGGTCCATCCACATCTCTGCAAATGGCACTATTTCATTCCTTTTTATGGCTGAGCAATATTCCATTGTATATATGTACCACATCTTCTTTATCCATTCCTCTGTTGAGACATTTAGGTTGCTTCCATGTCCTGGCTATTGTAAACAGTGCTGAAATGAACATTGGGGTGCATGTATCTTTTTGAATTATGCTTTTCTCTGGATATATGCCCAGGAGTGGGATTGCTGGGTCGTATGGCAGTTTTATTTTTAGTTTTTTGAGAAACCTCCATACTGTTCTCCATAGTGAGTTGTAACATGTTGTTTAATATCCATGTAATTGTTTTTTTCTCTTTTCTTTTCCTGTGGTTGATTCTAGTTTCATGCTGTGGTGGTCAGAAAAGATGCTTGAAATAATTTCTATACTCTTAAATTTGTTGAAGTTTGTTTTGTGTCCTAGTATGTCATCAATCCTAGAGAATGTTCCATGTACACTTGAAAAAAATGTGTATTCTGGGTTTTTTTGGATGTAATGTCCTGACAATATCAATTAAGTCTAACTGTTCTATTGTATCATTTAGGATCTCTGTTGCTATTGATTTTCTGTCTGGAAGATCTATTGATGTGAGTTGAGTGTTAAAGTCTCCTACTATTATTGTATTCCTATCAATTTCTCCATTTATGTCTGTTAGTATTTGTTTTATGTATTTGGGTTCTCCTATATTAGGTGCATATATGTTGACAAGTGTAAAATCCTCCTCTTGTATTGATCCTTTCATCATTATATAGTTTCCATCTTTATATTTCTTTACGGCCTTTGTTTTAAAGTCTGTTTTGTCTAAGTATTGCAACCCCCGCTTTCTTATCATTTCCATTTGCATGAAATATCTTTTTCCACCCCCTCACTTTCAGTCTATGTGTGTCCTTTGCCCTAAGGTGGGTCTCTTATAGGCAGCACATGATAGACTCTCATTTTTTATCCAGTCTGCCACTCTATGTCTTTTGATTGGAGCAATTAGTCCTTTGACATTGAAGGCAATTTTTGTTTTCCGGTTGATTCTGTTTCTTCTTTCTTTCTTTTTCTTTTTGTGGCTTGATGATTTCCTTTTATTTTATGCTTGTGTCCTCTTCTTTTTGGTTTTTATTAATCTATTGTATGTTTTTGATTTGTGGTTATCCTGTTTCTCAAGTATGTTAACCCCTTTCTATATCTGCTTGCTTTAGACTGATAGTCATATAGGCTCAAACACATTATAAAAAAAAAAAAAGAGAGAGAATCTACATTTTCTTACTCTCCTCCCCACATTTTATGATTTTGATGTCCTCTTTTACATCTTCATGTTTATCCTTTTGCTGTTCCTTGTGTTTATGATCACTTTCACAAATACTTTTTTTTTCTTTTTGATCTATATACTGACTTATTTAAGTGATTTACTTTCCAATTGTGATTTCCTCTTTCCTATATCTTCTTGCTTCCTTTCTATTTAGAGAAGATCTTTCAATATTTCTTTTAGGATAGGTTTAGTATTGCTGTATTCTTTTAGTTTTCGCTTGTCCGAGAAAATAGGATAGCTTTAGTATTGCTGTAGTCTTTTAGTTTTTGCTTGTCTGAGAAATTCTTTATCTCTCCTTCTAGTCTAAATTATAATCTTGCTGGGTAGAGTATTCTAGGTTCAGATTTTTCCCTTTCAAGCCTTTGAATATATTTTGCCACTCCCTTCTGGCCTGCAACATTTCTGTAGAGAAATCAGCTAATAGCCTTATTGGAATTGCCTTGTAATTAACTCTTTTTCTCTTGCTGCCTTTAGAATCCTCTCTTTAATTTTTGCCATCTTGATAATAATGTCTTGACGTAGGTCTGTTTGGGACCCTCTGTGCTTCCTGTATCTGGATATCTGTTTCCTTCTTTAGGTTTGGGAAGTTTTTAGCCATAATTTCTTTAAATACATTTTGAATCCCCTTTTCTCTTTCTTCTCCTTCTGGAATCCCTATTATGCATAGATTAGCATGCTTTATATTATCCCATAGGGCTCTTATATTGCTTTCATTTCTTTTATTTGGCTTTCTGTCTGCTGTTTTGATTGGGTAATTTCCACTAGTCTATCTTCCAGGTCACTTATTCTTTCTTCTGCATTATTCATTCTGCTATCTATTGCCTTGAGCTCAGCTTTTGTCTTGGCAAATGGATTTTCTAATTTCTCTTGGCTCTTCCTTATAGTTTCTAGCTCCTTTTTACAGTAATCTGCATTTCTGTTGACAGCCTTTCTTAATTCCTTCAGTATTTTCATTACCTCCTTTTTGAATCCGGTGTCTATTAGACTGAAGAGGTCTGTTTCATTTTTCGTTCCTTCAGGGGAATTCTCTTGGTCTTTTAAGTGGGAGTGGTTCCTCTGCTTCTTCATTTTACTTATATTTCTCTTATTCTGTGAGTTTAGGAGAAACAATTATCTACTGTAGTCTTGGAAGGCTATTTATATGCAGGAACATCCTGGCATAGCTTGTGTGGGTTTAACATTTTTGGCACAAGGGCTGTTTTTAGTTTCGATGCCTTCCACCTCTTTCCTCACCATATGGTGGCTGTTATCCCCTTGATAGGGGGTGTGCAGATGCAGTGGCCTCCGTGTGCTCCTGGGGCCTATGCCAGTTAGGGCAGCAATTGGCATTCGCTCCTGGTTTTCTCAGCAATGGTGGGAGCCTGCACCCGTCTCTGGGGCTCGTGATAGCAGCAGCAGCTCATGCCTGCCCCTGGAGCTCATGTAGGCAGTATCCTCTTGCTTGAGCGCATGTGCTTAGGTAAAGAAGCTCCTATGGCGGTCCTGTCCCTCCCCTCATGTGTCCCCCAACAATGTCAACTTGCCTCTCTGATGGGCCCAGGCTTCTTCCACGTATACCCTCTGTGTGGCTGCACCACACTCCAGTCCCTTCAGGCTGTCTCCACACAGCTAGCCCTAGTCCTCTCTCGGGGTCTGACCTCCAAAGCTGAGCTTCAGCACCCAGCCCCCGCCTGCACCAGCAGACAAGCATCTCAGGCTGGGGAGCACAGGGCACCAGTACCAACTGTCTGTGCACATCTCTCTCCATTTGGCCTTCTGCAAACCAGTTGCTGCACTCTCCTCCAAGGCTCCAAAGCTCCCCCTCCATCCCAGCTGATCTCCCCACCAGTGAGGGGACTTCCCAGGGTGTGGAAACATTTCCTCTTTCACAGCTCCCTCCCAGGGGCTCAGGTCCCATCATGATTCCTTTCTCTCTTTTTAACTTTTCTTCCTTCTTTTGTTCTACCCAGTTATATGGAGATTTTCTTGCCCTTTCAGAAGTCTGAGGTCTTCTGCCAGCGTTCAGTAGATGTTCTGTGAGAACTGTTCCACATGTAGATGTATTTTTGATGTATTTGTGGGAGGAGGTGAGCTCCACATCCTACTCCTCCACCATCTTGATCGCTCTCTCTTAACTTTTTTAATTAGCTTGTTTTACTGATTAGCTTGTTTTACTGATTTGACTTGTTTTACTGATTTGATAGAACCATGTAAATAATTTATCTAATTATAAAAGAAAAAATTTAAGCAACCATTAAAAACTGAAAATAAAATGAAACAAAGCAACCTAAAAGGTATCCACATAGGGATATAACTACACACAGAGAAACTATTTCAAGTGACTTTAAAGCCCAGTAATTTATACATCTATAGTAGTCATAATCATTGGCAGTAGTGTTGGTATTATTATTCTTAGACTGTTATGTGTGTAATGTGGGATAAAGCAAATTAACTTTCATGTAATAGTCTATTTTATTCCATCAAATCCAGCATTCATGAGAACCAGAGCTCTCAGCAAAAAAGGAAAAAGAATTAGAATATCATGTAATATTAAAAGACAAACAAAAGATGAGGTTAAGTAAAAAATCCTATAGTATGGAATTTGAACTAGAAGTATTACTAAGAATTCAGGATGTATTTTATCTTTTTTTAAAAAAATCGTTATTTCCTAGTTCTATCCACTGAACTAGTCTAGAAACAATGACCAACCCAGTAGGAATGAGCACCTTAATGCAGATTTCCCTACCAAGAGGAATCATGGATCCTTGGGAAAATATCACTACAAGAAGAAAGACACATATGTATATGTATAACTGATTCACTTTGTTATATAGCAGAAACTAACACACCATTGTAAAGCAATTATACTCCAATAAAGATGTAAAAAAAAAAAAAGAAGAAGAAGAAAGACAGTCAGATATGATGTGCCACCTGGTAGAAGAACACAGCGTTATCTATGAAGAAGTCTTGAGGGAACAAAAAAAGAACCTGGATCTCCAAACTCAATTACAAGTTCACAGGAAAATACAGAGGGCAAAGGAATCCACTAAACATCAAGGAAATGCAAACAGGAAAATCCAGACTCAGTTTCCTTTCTACAGGACAAATGATCTAGTTTCTTCTACACACACACACACACACACACACACACACACAACTGTAAAGGGGGAGGCACTTTGGATTAAAGGAGACAAAAAATATGTCATCCGACGGACCTGAAGGGTATTATGCTTAGTGAAGTAAGTCAGACAAAGACAAATACTATATATTTTCATTTATACATGGAATTTTAAAAATAAATAAAACATGTATTTATATGTGGAATTTTAAAAATAAAACAAGTGAACTAAATTCATAAAACAGGCTCATAGATAAAGAAAACAAACTAGTGGTTACCAGTGGGAAATGGGGGGGGTGGGAAAGATAGGAGAAGGAAATTAAGAGGTAAAACTACTAAGTATAAAATAAATAAGACACAAAGATGTGATGTACAGCACAGAGAGTATAACTAATATTTTATAATAATTTTAAGTGGAGTATAATCTATAAAAATATTGAATCACTATGTTGTACACCTGAAATTAATGGAACATTAGTTTACAACTATAAATCAACTATACTTCAATTACAGACACACATATATATAAATACACATAAATAAACCAATCACAACATGATTCAAATAAAATGAAAAAAATCCAGAGTATTTATGAGATAACTGGAAAACTGGTTATTTGTTGATACTAATGGCTTACTGTTAATTCTTTCATGTGATATCGTTCTACAGGTGATATAACTATATAATTATAGTTATCTTTTAAGACTTTATCATTTAGAGATACATAATGGAATATGTATTAAAATATAATCAAGCTCTGGACCTGTGTTGAGAAGCTCTAGAAAAGCATCTGCTTACAAGTGAGATTAAATAATAACTGTAACATGGTGATATCAGGTAACCAGTTAGGGTTTGAATCATCTGATCACCTGTATCTAATTTTAAAAGACAGATTTAAATTCCCTTTAACAACAACTCTGACCTTCGCTGCTACTCTCCCATGCCCCCACATATACACTCCAACTTCCCCTTCATTCCTTCTTTAAACTTTTCCCATTATGAAAGTTCCCTTTAAGCAAAAACTAGAAAGATGGAACAAAACTCAGGCTGTCATAGTAATGTTTAAAAAATGAAAAAAATCCTCAGAGTTAATGATGCATCCTGAAGTATTTATAAGTAAAATTTCATGATGGGACTTGCTTTAAAATACTCCAGAAGAAAGAAGAGAGAGGGAAGATAGCTGAAAATATTCTCAAAATGTTGTAATTATTGAATCTACGTGATAGATACATGGGGTTCATTATATAATTCTATTCTGGGAATCTTTTGGAAACCCTTCATTAAAAGGTTTTTTAAAGTAAAAAGAAAAATATTAAAATATGCAATGATGGACTTCCCTGGTGGCACAATGATTAAGAATCCTCCTGCCAATGCAGGGGACATGGGTTCAACCCCTGGTCCAAGAAGATCCCACATGCCGCAGAGCAACTAAGCCCGTGAGCTACAACTACTGAGCCTGCATGCCACAACTACTGAAGCCGCATGCTCCAGAGTCCACGTGCCGCAACTACTGAGCCCGTGTGCTGCAACTACTGAAGTCCACATGCCTAGAGCCCATGCTCCACAACAAGAGAAGCCACTGCAATGAGAAGCCCGTGCACGGCAACGAAGAGTAGCCCCCACTCAACACAACTAGAGAAAGCCCACGCGCAGCAACGATGACCCAACGCAGCCAAATAATAATAATAAAATAAAATTTTAAAAATATCTAATGATCATAAAGCAGGTTAAAGGTAAATGCTTAACAAATTATAGACAAAGAAAACAGAATCCAAGAAAATAAGGTTCAAATCTAGGCACTAAAACCTGGGAGAATCAGGTCCAATAGTTTCCAAGAGAAACAAAGGATGTAAGTTTTCTCTCCTGGAGTTACTTGACACAGATCTTTAGGTAGGGCACATATAAAATGGGCAAATGAACGGATAGCCAGTGGATGGATAGATGGATGGATGGAGTGTCAGATAAATGATCCAGTAACTGACCCTCTAAAAAATGAATGCTACAGAGAGAGGGAGTAACCATTAATGGCAGGGACAAAAAGGAAGCCATGATGCTCTGGCCAGTGAGGATATGTGCACTATATCTGATGCCAGGGACATGACTTCTAAGATCCAGTCTGAAGCAAGCCCTTATAGAAGATAAAGGCAAACAGATCATTAACCAATCTGGGGTATATAACTTCTCTGACACCGTTTGTATAAAGTATAGCTAAATGCCTTTTAACAGTATGAGGCAAGAAGTTCAAGGAGACAGAACAGAAACTAAGCTTGGAGCTCCTGAGCTGAAATCTATCAATCAATGGACATGGAAACAGAAAGGGGGCTTTCACCTCCTTCATCAGAACTGCCTTGGCAAGAGATAACATCTCTGGGAGCAGCCACATGTTTTCAGAGCTTCCCTTCTGTCTGAGATCACTTCTTAGGAGGCTAAATGCAGGTAATGAAATTCTCTAGCAAGGATGGCACTGTCTGAAAAACAATTTTTTCCTCAATTTCCACAAAGCAAACTGAATCAAGTTTTCATATAGTATAAAGTCAAACACTCAGCTGGTGAATATATTTCACCAACAGCTGACTTAGTGATATCACTTACACGGATATAACTTTTTTAACTAGAACAAAATTCTGCAAGGGGACTATTTTCCAGTTCACTTCTCATGAAAAAAATAATCATTTAATATCAGAAATGCAAGGAACCTAAGAAATTCTTCAATTCACTCCTTCATTTTACAGATGTGGAAACATAGGCTCTTGCAGGGCCAAAGAGGAAAAGTCATATAGCAAGTTACTGACTGAGTTAGATCTAGAATTCAGTTCCTCCAAAATCCAGTATTATGGTTCTTGAAGAATTGGAGCACTTTTGAATTCAATTAATTTTTCCTATTGAGATGAGGACAAGTTGAAGTTAAATCTTGAAAGTTTACCTTATTGACTGCAGTTAACTTTTTGTTATCATTTCCCCCAGTATGTCTCTGTTCTCTCTGTAGGTGGTCCTGTAGATGGCATGAGCCATGGGAAATTTGACACCTACACCTTAGCATCCTAAAGTTAGGGTGACAATATAGTTTATCACCCAACTTGGGACACTTAGAGCTAAGGGAATACTATTAATAAGTACACAAGGACCAAGGTATAAACTGGACTCCTCTGGACAAACTGTAATGTATTGTGGTCACCCTACTAATAATTACCTGCTTAGGATGTCTGGGCCAGAAAGGATCCCAGGGACAGCCCTCTTCCTTCCTTCCTTCCTTTTTTATTTAATCCTGACCCATCTTAATGACCCCTCCTCTCCATCTTCCCCATCCTCATCTCCCACCTCTTGCTCCTAGGGTCCATCCCAGGGATACATAAAGCCCATTCACTTTGAATACTGCCTTTTTCAAAAAAAAAGGTTCTGAAGAACCTAGGGGCAGGACAGGAATAAAGACGCAGATGTAGAGAATGGACTTGAGGACACGAGGAAGGGGAAAGGGAAGCTGGGATGAAGTGAGAGAGTGGCATGGACATATATACACTACCAAATGTAAAATAGATAGCTAGTGGGAAGCAGCCACATAGCACAGGGAGATCAGCTTGGTGCTTTGTGTCCACCTAGAGGGGAGGGATAAGGAGGGTGGGAGGGAGATGCAAGAGGGAGGAGATATGGGGATATATGTTTATGTATAGCTGATTCACTTTGTTATACAGCAGAAACTAAAGCACCATTATAAAACAATTATACTCCAATAAAGATGTTAAAAAAAAATACTGCTTTTTTCCAGCTGAGCAGCATCCTTCCTGGGTGTTCATCCTCTCTCCCCCAGCGAAATGACTGTAGTGTTGCCCCTAGAACAACCAACCTCATCCCAGGTACCAGCCCAAATAGACTCCATCAGACCAGAATATCTCTCAGGACATGAGACTATAAGAGAACCCTTTTCCTGGAAGTGAAGGGAATAGATTGTTATAGGATGGAAGGTGTGTGTCTTTGTGCATAATGCTAATGACTGAATACTAGTTCATGGTATCATGAACACAGATATTTTTAAAAAAAGCAAAAAAGACACTAAAAATTTGTTTTATTAGTAATCTTTAGTAACAATAGCTTATATGTCCAAAATAAAGTATCTTATTCATCTTATTACCACATGTAGTACTTTGCCTACAATAAATGTCTAATAAATATTTGTTGAAAATGAATAAAACTAATTTTTGAACTATTTTATCACATATATGTAGCAATATTACTACTTAGAACAATCATCATAAAAGGTCTATTTACTAACACCTACAATGACCCAGACACCATGCTCAGTACTTCACAGTAATGCCTATTTACCTACAAACCAAGAACTAGTCTATGTATCACTAAATGCCTTTATTTCATTGGCACACAAAACCCAAAAAAAGTGTTAAAATTTCATAATTGGGCACTTGTGTAGCACAATTATCTAGTCATAACTTTGAAAGGAATTTTGCTTCCAGTCCAGGTTTTTTCACTACACACTAATCCCTTTAACATATGTATGTCTTAACCTGTTAGCTCCTTCTGTTCCCCTGTACTCTCACCTGAGCATTTATAGCGTCATCCAAATTATATTTATAATGCTCATTTATGCATTCCAGAGTTTTTTTTTAATCTGTGGGGTTTTTTGATCTGTATTTAGAGTCTTAAAAATCCCATAACTGGCAAATAGGATAACTGCTGTTAGTAAAGGAAGAAAGAAACAATATTGAGTTCTATTCTCTACAGGGGTTATTAAACCAGTGACAGTGATATATGTACTAACACCTGCCAAAACTGACGACTACAACCATTTACAATGATTGTAAGATTATGTGCTAGGAATAGAAATATCAAATTATGGTACTATATTACCCAGAATCATAATCTTTAAGTCACCAAGTCAGTTCTGAAAGACTAATACAAAGAGGGAGAAATGGATAGTGACTATCATCTGGTAAGTTTTTATCTAATTACAGGGAAAATATTTAAAGCAAACATGTTGGGAAACTGCTGGAAGTTAATTTATCCCCCATTCAAACCAAGATATCCCCCAAGAGGTGGGAGGAGAAATAGCATAAAAACAATCATCTCTATCACTTTATGGCATTTAAAGTACACACACACACAACACACACGTACCCAAAGCTTACAGAGCAATTCGAATAATTTTTTCAAAAAAAGAAGAAGGTGGTATGTGACAAAGGGAAAAACAATTTTCTAGGTAGGATCCTGGAAGAAAGTAAACCCCGACTTTACAGCAGTAAAATGTTCCTGCACTTCTCTTCAGATAATCTGCACTTTAAAACCATGGGTACATTGCTTCAAACCTTCAAATATTAGGCTTCTTCTTCCTTATTCCTACAGAGACAAAATCTACTTCTATGAGATGCCTTAATTAATACTCTTTCACTTATTTGTTGTTAGCCCAAAAATTAAATCAAGGAAAAAGGTATTTAGCAAAGAGTGAATAATGTTCAGAACAAATAATTTTCAGAACAGAGAATACAGCCAATACTTTATAATAATTTATATGGAGTATAATCTATAAAAATTTTGAATCACTATGTTGTACACCTGAAACTAATATAATATTGTAAATCAACTATACATCAATAAAGTTAATTTAAAAGTCACAATGGGATAGAAAAGAAACATGGGTTATGAATATAAAAATGTTTTCTATCACATAGTGATTTGCAATTGTCCTATGGCAAACATGTTTAATGTTGTCAAACTTTAAAAATTAAGCAATTTTTGAAAAGTATTATAAAAAAGAAAAAAAACAAGTGTTCCAGTTTTGTGATAATTTCTGTAATTAAAAAAAGCCATCAGTATTCTGCTATGGCTTTTATTAAAAGCCATATTAAATGTGTATGTGTTGCATATATTAAAACACACAAACACGTAGCTGACATTCAGATGCACGCACACACACACGCACGCACACCACCTTAAAGGTAAGGTTGACATCTTAACAAATGGGATCTTAACTGCTTTCTGGAAAGAAACTCATGCTATGTAAATAGACTTCTGGAAACCGGTGTTCGAAAATATTTTTCTAATTGTACTACTTAGCTGCCATGAACATTACAGCAAGTTAGCTATAACAATCTCATAACTTAAAATTTTCAATTTTGGAAAATAACTGTCTAATGCAATAAATACTTAAAATTTTTTTACAATGATGTACAGAAGAGACAGAATTTGGTGCAATATAAATTCATTACAGAAACAATTAGAACACTAAGAATCAAAGAAGTTAAAAATAAAACAACAATGAATTTCATTTTGTCCATTTAATTAGAAAATAGTAAAATAAAATATTAACACCAAGGAATATAATTTTTGCCAAGACTATAATAATTGATACTCTCATATATTTCTAGTGAAAGAATAAAGTGATTTAATCTTCCTGGGGAGCAATTTGGCAATATATATCAAATGCCTAAAATAGTTATTTATTAATAGAATGATTCCAATTAGGAAGCTATCCTAAGGAAATAATCAGAATGATACATAAGAATTCAAGTACAAGTATGAGCACAGAGTATTATTTATAAGTTGGAAAGAACATAAATGTCTAGCAATAAAAGGACAGTTAAATAATTCATGGTACAATGTAATATTAGAGTCTATCCTCACAAAATGTTGTTCTACCAGGGTAGGCCACATCTGGAGGGATATTGATGAGCTAGAGACCTTCTGGGGAGAGAAACCAGGTGGTAGAAGTCTAAAATCAGCATCTTAGGAAGGGCAGTTGAAGAAAGGCCCCAGGAGATTTAATTGGAAAAAGGACTATAAAAGAGAGACTTCTGAGATTGGAAGGATAGAAGAGTGGTCTCTAAACTTTTTGACCATATTTTAACAGATCAATATACGTGATTAATTTATGAATTATATACATATATTCCTGTACCAAAGAATGTACATTAAAAGCATGCAAAAACATAAATCAAAAAGGTAGATCATCTCATTCTCCTGAGATGCTTGCACCACACTTTGAGAAAAATCAGAGAGAAGCTGAAGTACTTTTTGCTGTGGAGAGCAGAGCTAGGACCATCGAGTATAAAACAAAGGAAAGTAAGGTTTGGGCCCAGTTTAAAGAAAATCTACCGAGCAAAGTTGTTCATCAAAAATGAAATGGATGCCTTCTGAGGTAGTGAGCTCAGTCTCACTGGACAAAACCATGAAAAGAGGTAGTGAGCTCAGTCTCACTGGACGAAACCATGAAAAGACAGGATAATGGAAGGGGGTTGGTTCCCGACTAGGTGAGAGCCCCTACAAGCCCTTCCACTTCTGAGGGTACTTTAGATACCACCCCCATTCACCATGTTCTAAGACATTTAATAACAGAAATACCACTTGGGAATCCTGGTAGTTTTTGGAACAATTAGCTAACTCTTATTAGTGTAAATGCCATATGCACAACACAATGAAATATAAATTCTCAAATTCCTAAGAAGAGGATGAATCTTCAAGAAGTCTATCATATAATACAATTTAATATGTGTGCATCTCATTTTAAGAAAAACTGATATATAAAACTCCGAACTTAATAAACTTGGACAGCAAGATTCTTCACAATACTTTGACAATGAATATGTGTAAAACAATACATATATCAGGAAAAAAAAGTTTGAAAGGTAGACGTGGCTATTTCTGGGTTTACAAGGGATTTTTATGTTATTCTTTTTATTTTCTATATTTCCAAAACATTCTATAATAAACACATATTACTTACATAATCAGAAAAAATAATCAGTTAAGAAATAAAACTTAGGGACTTCCCTGGTGGTCCAGTGGTTAAGAATCCACCTTCCAATGCAGGGGACAGAGGTTTGATCCCTGGTCAGGGAACTAAGATCCCACATGCCACGGGGCAACTAAGCCCACGCGCCACAACTAGAGAGCCCGCACACCACAACTACTGAGGCTGCGCACTCTGGAGCTCACGCACCACAACTAGAGACAAGCCCATGCACCACAAAGAAGAGCCCATGCGCCACAATGAAAGATCCCACGTGCCGCAACTAAAACCCAATGCAGCCAAAAAATAAATACATACATACATATATATATATATATATATATATATTTTTTTTTTTTTTTTTTTTTTTTTGCGGTACGCGGGCCTCTCACTGTTGTGGCCTCTCCCGTTGTGGAGCACAGGCTCCGGACGCGCAGGCTCAGTGGCCGTGGCTCACGGGCCCAGCCGCTCCGCGGCATGTGGGATCTTCCCGGACCGTGGCACAAACCCGCGTCCCCTCCATCGGCAGGCGGACTCTCAACCACTGCGCCACCAGGGAAGCCCTATATATATTTTTTTTAAGAAATAAAATTTAAATTATAAGGTCAAAGAAGGATAATCAGGAACTTCCAAAATGCAGATTCTATTTTGAGTATTATCATTATTACTGTATATAAGTTCAATTAAAGGGTTCTGGCAGAAATAATGCTGTTAATGCCATAATAACTGATGTTTAATAAATAATGGCATTATTTTATTCTTATATTTATTATATAACTTGCTTCAGTGTATCAAAATCTATAAGGAAAAAGATCAAAGGGCATTTCATTTAAAAAGAGAGAGATCTTACGAAGGACTACACCATGAGATCACTTTAAATGCTTAAGAATACAGGTTCTGGAATCTGACAGATTTTAATCTAAGCCCCAGTTTTGCCATAAACTAGTTGTTGGAGAGTGTGCAAGTTACTTAAACTTTCAAATCTCTAGTTTCTTCACTTGTAAATGGTAATGGTAGTGATGATGATGATGATACCTATATTCACTGGATTGTTTTAAGAACTAATGCAAGTAATTATCACATAGTAGTATATCAAGCCAAAAAAATTTTAAAGGAATTGCCCCTCTGTCCTGGTGTATTTAATACGATTTAATTTACAAAACTTTGATTTCCCTACTGTTTACCATAAATACATCTGTTGCATAAATTAAGGCATATCTATAAGTGTACTTTACAAATTCACTTTCTGTTAAGAACTTCTTGTGACCATAAGGCAACCAGTGTTTCTCAAACTTTAATAGGCATACATTGGGGATCTTCTTAAACTACAGACTCTGATTCAATAGGTCCATACCTGAGATGCTGCAGTTCCTACAAACTCCCAGGTGATGCCAATGTTCTAGTTCACCCACTACACTTTGAATAGTAAGACACTGGACTGTACTGAATTTAAAAAGTTATGCACTCAGGTATTCAAAAAATGGCAGGCAGACCAGCCATACTGGTCTAGTATACTAAATGTAGAATGGTTCTTGAAGTCTGTCTTAATTAGGACACTACATTCAGCTGCTTGTTACACAGATCTGACAAATGGGGTTTTCCCCCCCTCTCTCTCATTAACGTAGCCTGAAGGTAGGCAGTCCAGAGCTGTTATGGTAGCACCACATTGTCATCAGGGTCTCAGACTCCTCTGTTTTTCTACTTCTTAGCACTGGCAAGTAGCTTCCATTTTCAAGGTTCCCTCATGTTCATGCTAGAATTTCAGCCATCACATCTAATTTCTAGACAGGAAAGATGAGAAGAGCGAAAAGACAACTGCCACCTGAGTCATTTCTGGAAGTCCCATCCAACAATTTCCACTTATATCTCACGGCCAACTCCTAGCTGAAAAGGAGGCTGAAAAATACAGTCTTTTGCCGCTTCATATAAAGTTGGGGTTCTGTTTATAAGAAAGAGGAGAGGATGAATACCAAGTAGGCAATTAGCATTCACCGCCACAGAAATCAACAAATCTGGGTTTAAACCTGAGTTCTATCACATTATGTGAACTTAGGCAAATTACTTGGGCTTTCTGACCATCTATTTCTTCATCAGTAAAAATAAGTACAAAAATAACCACTTCATAAAGTTGTTGAGGAGATTAAATGAGTTAAAGTATGTAAAAGTGGCTCTCACACAGTAGTGTTCAATATACGAAAGGTTCAGATCATTCCTTTACTGAAGTACCAAGTAGGTATTTTGCAAAAGGGGAAGAGAGTAATAGTGTAATGTTTAAAAGAGACTATGTTCTAGGCACTTATTTCCCTTTTAAAAAAAAAAAAAAAAAGAAATGCCTGTTTAGATTCCAGACTTCAAAATACCAAAGATAACTGATTAAGTCATCAAAATCACAATTTATAAAAACCATTATTTCTCTCCTGGTCACTGAACTCATATAAATTCCTGGATCTTCGATTATCATCAGAAAAAAGTCTCATTTCAGAACAACAGAGTTGCAATTGTTGGTCTTTTTGATAAATGACAGAACCAATTAGAAATGAGGAAGAAATGGCTTCTTTTCATGAAAAGGTTGCATTGTTCTTTACTGATACCACAGAAAGTGATAGCACATAAATGAGGTCTCAGAAAAATGCTGCAAGCAACTTACAGAAAGGTAGGATGATGCTGGACTTTTGGACCAAGAACATCTATTCTGAAAAAGAATATATGGTACTGGAAAAACAGAGGTAAAAACATTCATAATTCTCAATAAGAATCAAGGCTTTTATTCTTTACCTAAGGGAGTACACTTCGCTAAGAAAGATTCCCAAATTGCAAATAAAACCCAGCTTCCAATTGCTTACACTGTAACTAGAAGGCTAACTTTCCTTTGTCAAATACTGTGGTTCATCAGAATACCCAAGAAACCAATTTTTGAGTGGTAGATTTTGGCAAGTTCTAAATTTAATACATAGAGGAACTTCATAAGTAAATATGAATGCCCAATGTACATAAGACAGAAGCATTTAATACTCTCCAGCTTCATCCCATATGGGGCTACCCAGGGCTCTTTTCATTATGGGAAACCAAGCTATGACAAACAAAACCCATGGGAAACATGAAATGTGTTCCTCCCGCTCAGCGACTGGCAAGTCACCAGAGGAGGCAGACTAAATAAATTCTATATTTGCATACTGCTGTCAGGGACTACACTGAGTAAATAAAACAGACGTGACTTTCTTGAAAAATCCCATACTCTGTATATGAAAATCACACTGGCACATATTTTGAAGTTGATGTCAGAGGAGACCCAGAGGCCCTCTCAGCATATTCTTTAGAGACTGCTCCTAGCAACCCAAAAGTGAGGCAGAGTGGAGCTGTGCACAGAGCCTGTGACTGCAAGTTCAGGAGAACTGGGTTCTTGACTAGCCTTGCCATTAACTGCTGTTCAACCCTGGATGGACAAGTCTCTTCAGCTTTCTGGATCACAATTTCTTCAAAGTCCCTTCCAACTCCAAGAAGGTGAGTTTGTGAATATTCCAGATTTATCACAAGAGAGATTATAGTCTCCATTAGGCAAGAGCTCTGGGAAGGGAAAATGAAAGGTCTATTAGAGGGGCAGTGAATGAACCAAATCATCTGAAGAAGGGTAACAATGGAAGAAATGGACAAAAAGGGAAGTTTGGCAAAATCGCCAAGGGTACTGAATGCCACCACATCTTTTAAAACACACCTGTATTTATTTAACATCTACAGTAGAGCCTCAAATGTCCCCTGTTATATAGAAAAGAAACAAAATGGATATTTGAGATTCATTTCCAAAATCTCAACTATCTAATAATTACTTCAACCTCTCTTTCACATCTTTCATCAGCAGTTAAACAATGATAAAATTTCCCTTTAACCATTCCCAGACTCTGGGGAACAGTGAAACAGCCACAATTTGAAGTATAAAAGAAAAGAACCTCTGTTCAAATTAAGGAAGCATTCCCTACCACCACTACCTACCCCGCATATGTAATACATCCCTCTCTCCTTGTGTTATGGTTAACTGTGAGTATACCACTCTCATGTTGCAAGCTAGGCAGTTGTTAAAATTCCGGCTCTGGATTCAAAATCCAAACTCCTACACTTAATAGCTCTGAGAACTTGAACAAGGCACTTAAAATTCCCTAAACCTCAATTTCTTTATCTGTTAAATGAGATTCCATTCACTCACTCAACAAGTATTTGTTACAATTCTGTTCTGGCCCTTTTCTGTACCAACAGTTTTACGATTCTCAGGTCTCAGTTATCTGATTCTTTTCTCTCAGTTCTAATGGAATTCCAGTGCTTAGCCTTGAAGCTATGGTCCCTCAAAACTACTTGAGAAGGAAGTCTCAAAAAGGCAATAAAGAAAAGTGTTCTCTCTTACCTTACAGCCACAAGAAAAGAAGGCTCTAAAGTATTACAAAAGCTATATAGTTAAACTTTCTTTTATTTATTTTTTTTAAATTGGGGTATAGTTGTTTCACAATGTTTTGTTAGTTTCTACTGTACAGCGTGGTAGAGTTCCCTGTGCTACCTCAGTTTATCCTCTGTAAAATGATAAAAAAAAATTTAAACACATTAAAAAAAAATACCTACCTCATGAGTTGTTGGAAGGATTAAGAGTTAATAAATATAAAGAAGTTAGAATAGTGCCCAGCACATAACCTAAGTTACTTATCACTGTTATTATTTTTGTAATTACTATATTTAACAAGGTGTTATATTGAGAACACTCACAAAAATATCCAACTTAGGGCTTCCATGGTGGCTCAGTGGTTAAGAATCCACCTGCCAACACAGGGGACATGGGTTTGAGCCCTGGTCCGGGAAGCTCCCACATGCAGCGGAGCAACTAAGCCCGTGTGCCACAACTACTGAGTCTACGCTCTAGAGCCCACGAGCCACAACTACTGAGCCCATGAGCCACAACTACCAAAGCCTGTGTGCCTAGAGCCTGTGCCCCGCAACAAGAGAAGCCAGCACAATGAGAAGCCCACGCACCGCAATGAAGAGTAGCCCCCACTTGCCACAACTAGAGAAAGCCCGCGTGTAGCAACGAAGACCCAACAGTTAAAAATAAATAAGTTAAATAAATAAATTTAAAAATATATATATCCAACTTACTCTGCTATCTACTGTGAGGCTTTGAAAATATATAGTATCATCTGTTTTCTGTTATTATAAAAGTATCACTCATGAAAACATAAGAAATCAGTTGATTGTTCCCTTGTCCTGTGAATGTAACCTATAAGTTCTAAAATTCTCCATTTCTGATTGTTTCATTTAATAATTCATTGCCCTGTAATAATATTTGAATTGTTATCTGTTTTCTGAAAAGTATAGTACTTGGGGAGTTCTTTTATAAGTAAGAACAAGAGCTTTGGAATTTCCTTTTTTTTTTCCTTTATCATTAAAGGAAATCAATAAAGTAATAAATCTTTTGACTCTGTTTGATTCCCTATTTTAAAAGTTTGTCTCATTTAAATTAAGACTGATAGCAAGGAACAGATTGTATAAGACCCTGTAGATCACGGTAAAGAGTTTGGACTTTATTCTACATGTACCAGAAAGTCATTGAAGGGTTTTAAGCAGAAGAATGACATAACCTTATAGAAACTTACTGGAAGTTCATGATGACTGCTATGTGGCGAGAGTATCATAGCAAGGAGATAAGAATGCAAGTAGGGAGATCAGCAGGTCACATGAGAAATTATTGAGCTTGGACTATAGTAGTAGCAATAAAGATGCCAAGAAGTAGACTGAAATGGGATATATTTTGGAAGTGTAGAGCCAAGAAGACTGGTTAATGTAGTGAGGGAACAAGAGAATAATAACACTACCTAACGCCAAAAGGTAATCAAATAAACTCACATTTTAAATGGCTTAACGTTGTGCTTGTCTTTGCTAAACAAATGGAGGCTGCCATTATTATTTTATGTTATATCTCTACAGAGCCAAGCACTGTATTTTGTAAATATTAAGTGTGTATAAATGGTTGTTTCAAAATGAACTCTTAAATAACTTCATCTTTTTCAAGAATGTTCCACTTCCCTTAAAGACTACTTAACATTTGATAACTAGTCTCTCTCACCTTGGTACTGAATCATATAATGTGTATACATTCCAAAAGTACTTTTATGTATAAAAACCATGATACTTTCATTTCCTCCACAATATGAGGTCTGTGGAAAAATCAAGGAATGAAAAGCACATACAACACATAAAAAACAAATAGCTAAATGGCAAAAGTAGGCTCTTCCTTATCAGTAATTACTTTAAAGGCAAATGAATTAAACTCTTCAATTAAATAGCAGAAATTGGCAGAATGGATTTAAAAAATACATGATCCATCTATATACTGTCTATAAAAGACTCACTATAGACACGAAGACACAAAAGGTTTAAAGTAAAAGGATGGAAAACTATACTCCATGCAAATAGTAACCACAAGAGTTCAAGAGTAGCTACACTAATACCAGACAAAATAGACTATGTCAAAAAGGTTACAAGAGAAAAAGGATATTATATGTTAATAAAAGGTTCAATTCAGCAAGAAGATATAACAATTATAAACATTTATACACCTAATGACAGACCATCAAAATATGAGAAGCAAAAACTGACAGTATTTCAATACCCCACTCACAATAATAGATTGAACAAACAAACAAAAGTAAGGAAAACAGAAAATTTAAGTAACACAATAAACCAACCAGATCTATCAGACATATACAGAATACTCTACTCAACAACAGCAACATACACATTCTTCTCAAGTATACATGACATATTTTCCAGGATAAACCATATATTCGGCCACAAATTAAGTCTCAATAGATTTAAAAATATAAATGTCATAAAAAGTTTCTTCTCTGACCAAAACAGGATGAAGTTAGGAATCAATTACATAAAGAAAACTGTAAAATTCACAAAATTTTGAAATTAAACATCACACTTTTAAAAGACCAATGGATCAAAGAAGAAATCACAAGGGAAATTAGAAAATACTCAGGCTTGAATGAAAATGAAAACACAACATACCAAAACTTACCAAGGGGAGAAAGTGGGCGGATGGGATGAATTGGGAGTTTGGGATTGACATATATACACTAATATGTATAAAACAGATAACTAATAAGAACCTGCTCTATAAAGATAAATAAATAAAGAAAATAAAGAAAAAAACAAGGGATTTCCCTGGTAGCACAGTGGTTAAGAATCCACCTGCCAATGCAGGGGACACAGGTTCAATCCCTGGTCCAGGAAGACCCCACATGCTGTGGAGCAACTAAGCCCGTGTGCCACAACTACTGAGCCTGCACTCTAGAGCCCAAGAGCCACAACTACTGAGTCCATGTGCCACAATTACTGAAGCCCACACACCTACAGCTCACGCTCCACAACAAGAGAAGCCACTGCAGTGAGAAGCCCACACAACGCAGTGAAGAGTAGCTCCCACTCAACGCAACTAGAGAAAGCCCATGCACAGCGACGAAGACCCACCACAGCCAAAAATAAATAAATAAATAAAAAACAAGAAAGGCCGCAAACCAATAACCTAGCTTTACAACTTGAAGGAAATACAAAAAAGAAAAAACTAAACCCAAAGATAGCAGAAGGAAAGAAATTATAAAGATTAGATATAAATGAGACCATGAACAGAAAAATAGAGAAAATCAATGAAACAAAAAGTTGATACTTTGAAAATTTCAACAAAATTGATAAATCTTTAGCTAGACTAACTAAAAAAAAAGAGATAAAAGACTCTATTAAAATCAGGAAGTGAGCACATTAGTACCAATTCTACAGAAATAAAAAGGATTATAAGAGTACTATGAACTGTATGCCAAAAAATCGGATAACCTGGATGAAATGGAAAAATCCCAGAAACACAAAACCTACCAAGACTAAATTATGA
This sequence comes from Aethalodelphis obliquidens, assembly GCF_003676395.1. Taxonomy (NCBI): domain Eukaryota; kingdom Metazoa; phylum Chordata; class Mammalia; order Artiodactyla; family Delphinidae; genus Aethalodelphis; species Aethalodelphis obliquidens. The sequence goes on from NW_020837955.1 coordinate 17,020,376, forward strand.
AGAAACAGACCATCTGAATAGACCTATACCTAGTAAGGAGACTGAATCAGTAATCAAAAATCTCCAACAGGGCTTCCCTGGTGGCGCAGTGGTTGAGAGTCCACCTGCCGATGCAGGGGACACGGATTCGTGCCCCACTCCGGGAGGATCCCACATGCCACGAAGCAGCTGGGCCCGTGGGCCGTGGCCGCTGGGCCTGCGCGTCTGGAGCTTATGCTCCGCGATGGGACTGGCCACGGCAGTGAGAGGCCCGCGTACCGCAAAAAAAAAAAAAAAATCTCCCAACAAAGAAAAGCCCTAGACCTGATGGCATCACTAGTGAATTCTACCAAACACTTAAAGAAAAACTAATACCAATCATTCTCAAACTTTTCCAAAACAATTAAAAGGAGAGAACACTTCCTACCTCAATCTTTGCGACCAGCGTAACTCTGATATAAAAGCGAGACAAAGACACTACAAGAAAAGAAAACTACAGATCAATACCCCTTATGAGCAATGATGTAAAAATCCTCAACAAAATACTAGCAAACACAATTCAGCAGCATATTAAAAGAATTATACACCATGACAAAGTGGGATTAATTCCTGGTGTGCAAGGGTAGTTCAATATATAAAAATCAATGTAATAATACATCACATCAACAAAATGAAAGGAAAAAAAACATGATCATCTCAATTGATGCAGAAAAAGCATTTGACAAAATTCAACACCTTTTCGTGATAAAAACACTACATGGGACTTCCCTGGTGGCACAGTGGTTAAGAATCCACCTGCCAATGCAGGGGACGTGGGTTCAAGCCCTGGTGCAGGAAGATCCCACATGGCGCGGAGCAACTAAGCCCATATGCCACAACTACTGAGCCTGCACTCTAAAGCCTGCGAGTCACAACTACTGAGTTCGCGTGCCACAACTACTAAAGCCTGCGCACCTAGAGCCTGTGCTCCACAACAAGTCACTGCAATGAGAAGCCCATGCACCGCAATGAAGAGTACCCCCACTTGCTGCAACTAGAGAAAGCCCACACACAGCAACAAAGACCCAAAGCAGCCAAAAATAAATTAATTAATTTAAAAAACACTACATAAAATAGAAATAGAAGGAAACCATCTCCACACAATAAAAGCCATATATGAAAAACCCACGGCAAACATAATACTCAATGGTAAAAGACTGAAAGTTTTCCCTCTAAGATCAGGAATAAAGAAAAAAAATGCCCACTTCTAGTCAACATAGTGCTGGAAGCTCTAGTTAAAGCAATTAGGCAAGAAAAATGGGGGGAAAGCATCCAACTTGGAATGGAAGCAGTAAAATTATCTCTATTTGCTGTTAATATGATCTTATACATAGAAAATCCTAAAGACTCCACAATAAAGCTGTTAGAATAAATAAACTCAGCAAAATAGCAGGATACAAAGTCAACAAACAAAAATCAGTTACATCTCCATACACAAACAATGAACAATCTGAAAAGGAAATTACAAAAACAACTCCATTTACAATAGCATCAAAAAGAATAAAATGCCTAAGAATTAGCTTAACCAAGGAGGTGAAAGACTAGTACAATGTTTGACTACAATGGTTTGTAGTTAAAACATTGCTGAAAGAAATTAAAGAAAACATAAATAAATGGAAACACATCTCATGTTCATGGATTGGAAGAATGAATACTGTTAAAATGTCAATATTACCCAAAGCAATCTACAGATTCAGTGCAATCCCTATTATAATCCCAATGACATTTCTGCAGAATTTTTTTGCAAAAAATTCATATGGAACTTCAAGGGACTAGAAATAGCCAAAACAATATTGAAAAAGAACAAACCTGGAGGACTCACACTTCCTTATTTCAAAACCTACTACAAAACCACAGTAATCAAAAAAGTGTGCTATTGGAATAAAGACCATATAGACCAATGGAATAGAATAGAAAGCCCAGAAATAAACCCTCACATATACAGTCAAATGATTTTTTACAAGAGTGCCAAATCCATTCAATGGGAAAAGGACAGTCTTATCAAAAAATGGTTTTGGGAAAATTGAACATCCACATCCAAAGGAATGAAATTGGACCCTCACTCAACACCATATATAAAAATTAACTCAAAATGGATAAGTGGATCAAAGACCTAAATGTAAGACCTAAAACAATGCAACGCTTAGAAGAAAGCACAGGATGAAAGCTTCACAACACCAGATTTAGCAATGATTTCTTGGATATGACACCAAAGGTACAGTCAACCAATGAAAACACAAACAAATTGCACTTCATGAAAATTTTTAAATTTTGTACATTCAGAGATACTACCCACAGAGTAAAAAAGCAAAGCACAGCATAGGAGAAAATATTTGCAAATCATGTATCTGAGAAGGGATTAATATCCAGAATATTTAGAGAACTCCTACTAAAGCTCAGCAATGAAAAAACAAACAATCTGATTCAAAAATGGGCAAAGGACTTGAATAGACATTTCTCCAAAGAAGACATACAAATGGCCAATAATCACATGAAAAGATGCTCAACATCACTAATCATCAGGGAAATACAAATCAAAACTGCAGTGAGGTACCACCTCACACCCATTAGAATGGCTAATATTTTAAAAAATATAGAAAACAACAAGTGTTTCTGAGGATGTGGAGAAACTGGAACCCTTGTTCACTGTAGGTGGGAATGTAACATGGTACAACCACTGTAGAAAATATGATGGGGGCTCCTCAAAAAATTAAAAATAAAATTACTATATGACCCCTAATTCCACTTCTGGGTATATACCCAAAAGAATTGAAAGCAGGGTCTCAAAGAGATATTTGTACATCCATATCCATGTTCATAGCAATACTATTATTCACAATAGCTAAAACGTGGAAGCAATCCAAGAGTCCATCAACAAATGAATGGATAAACAATATGTGGTTTACAAAATGAAAATTATTCAGTCTTAAAAAAGGAAGGAAATTCTGCAATATGCTTCAACATGGATGAAACTTGAGGACAGTATACTAAGTGAAATAAGCCAGTCACAAAAAAGAAATATTCTGTATGATTCCATTTATATGAGGTAGTTAGTCAAAATCATCAAGACAGAAAATATCATGGTGGTTTCCAGGGGCTGGGGGGAGGGGAGTATGGGGAGTTACTGTTTAATAGGTATAGAGTTTCAGATTTACAAGATGAAAAGAGTCATGGGGATGGATGGTGGTGATGGCTGCACAACCATGTGATTGTATTTAATACCACTGAACTATACATTTTAAAATGGTTAATATGGTAAAAAAAAAAAAAGGATGTTATATATATTTTAACATAATTTTTTTTTTTTTTTTTTTTGCGGTACGCGGGCCTCTCACTGTTGTGGCCTCTCCCGTTGTGGAGCACAGGCTCCGGACACGCAGGGTCAGCGGCCATGGCTCACGGGCCCAGCCGCTCCGCGACATGTGGGATCCTCCCAGACCGGGGCACGAACCCACATCCCCTGCATCGGCAGGCGGACTCTCAACCACTGCGCCACCAGGGAAGCCCTATTTTTTTGTTTTCATAATTTTTTTAAAAGAGGGGAAAAAAAGCAATTGTTGAACAACCATAAGTAATTACAGCTAAAGTGAACCCTGGAGGAGCCCCCTTCTTATATTCTGTTTCCAGAAGTAATACTAGGGAGGAAAGAAAAACAAGTAGGATTAAAGAGTAAGAGAACTTACAACATTGATGTTAGAATAATATAGCACACAAAGTCACAAAAGGTGGGTCAACCAATGGAATTCCCATCCTGAATTCACAATGGTCTGATCTTCATTTGTTTCTCTTTCTGCCCTCTCTGGTTAGTGGCTAGAGAATCACTGAGTGTTAGTGCCAGAAGGGAACACAGAAATCACCCTATCACCTTAATTTTTTCTAATGAAGATCTGAGACTCCGAGAAGAGATCTCCCCAAAATTACACTCCTAGTAAGGACTAGGGCTGGCACCACCACCCAGATCTTCAGACTATCTGTGTGCTTGTGTGCATTTTCTTCCTTGGCTCACATTCTCCCTTTTTTTCTCTCTTGTTCTCAGTCCCATTTAGTTATTTACTTATAAAAGATAATGGCCTGTAGAGGGTTCCAAGCTGCCAAGTAAATCACACTGTAGTGAGCTCCACTGAGAAAGGGCTGTGCAGGTGTCTCGGCAGAGAGCGAGGAAAGCTAGATCTTCCTCTCAGCCCTTGGCAAGATCCAGTGAACTTTAATTGAAATTTGCAAGGAGGAACAAAATCTAGAAACAGGAGGGGGCTGACTAAATGGCTTTAGAAGGAATAAATAAAAGGTTGTCAGGACCTACATACCATGTTGGTTGGAAGATGTCCAAAAAAAGAAGAGTTTATAGGGACAGGGAGAGGGGAAAGGAGAAGAAACGGGAAAGGAAGGGGGGCAAGTAGCCAGACATATCACATTGGAAATTTTTGAAAACCAGCTGGGAACCAACTAATACCAGAGGAAGTGAACATCTGGGAAGTTTCCATCAGAAAGCGTTATTTTATTCATTCATCTAATAATAAATATGTTCTGAATGCCTACTATGTGTATAACACTCTACTAAGCCTATGGGGAGGTATTCAAAACATTAAAATTCAATTCTGAGTTGTCAGAAGCTTGTAATCTAGTTGGAGGGAAAGACATATGATTAAGCAAGCATTCAGGGAGTGCTCACCCATGTGCTTGGCACTGTGCTAGGTGCTAGGTATTACAGAGATGAATGAGACAGCCCCTGTACTCACAGAATTTGCATTCTAGAGCAGTACTGCCCAATAGAAATGTAATGAGAACCACAAATATGAGTCACATATATAATTTTAAATTATCCAGCAGTCACATTTTTTAAAAAGGTAAAAAGAAACAGTTAAAATTACTTTTAGTAATACAATTATCCCAATGCATCTAAAATATTATCACTTCAACATGTAATTAATATAAAAATTATTGATATTCTATATCTTTCTTTTTTTCATACTGTCTGAAATCCAGTGTTTATTTTACACTTATAGTACACCTCAATTCATTCTAGCCACATTGCAAGTGCTCAAAAGCCACACGTGGTTGGTTAGTAGCTACCTTATTGGAGAGTAGAGTTCTAAAGTGATACTTCTCAAATTTCTTTCAATAAACCTAAACATCTCACATACCTCTGAAGTTTCTGATATGTATCTTCCCTGTTCCCACTTCCCCCCTACCCTTGTTCAAGGAGGAATTCCCTCTCCATTTTCACTTTTCCCTGTCTATCCCCACTCATTTGGTAATCTCTACTTTACTTGCTAAAGCAGAAGGCCAGAAGTTCTATGCTTTTCCAAGACGTGACCCTCTTCATCTGTAAGGTCTGATAAGCAGCTACCATCCACCACCACTACTAACACACACAGATACAACACCTATCTGAGAGCCACCATTAAATCTAAAGGGCCACAAATATAAAATAAGATAGTGCTACTATTGTAGGATGTAAATAGCAAAAAAAAAAACAGGCAAACTATGTAAACTATTTCACAAAGCAGTGCATGATTATACAGCAAATGTTGAGCTGGGATTGAGAAATACTGGATAGGCCAGAGCAGCCAGGCAAGGCTTTATTGAGGGAATGGAACTTGAACTGTGTCTTGAAAGATGAATAATGCACATAGAAATAAAATTTTAAATACTTTGCCTTTGTCATACAAAAATAGGAATTTGAAAACTTGAGCAAGCCATGACTTAAAAGGTATTTTTTAAAAATCTGAGGAGACTGTGTACCCAGTCCTAAAGTATGTTTCTAAGAACATTTTGTTCCTCCTATAAAAAGAGGGGTAAGGGAGGTGGTGAGTCAATTAAGGGTCATGCTCAAGTGAAAAACAACTTTTTTTTTACAGCTTCCAATTTTAAAAGAAAACACAGATACTGCAGAAGTATTTTTTAATCTTTAAACAATGTAAAACCGTATATAGCCACAGAAGAATAATTGAAAAACTGATCAAGAAAACATAAAATTAGATTTTAACTAACAATATAACAGTTACAATTTTTTAAACCTCAGCCCCGGATTATGTCCAATTACAGGAGCCGGAAAGGAGAGGGAAATATGATCAGAGAAACGTAACAATGTCTTACTCTCTCAGTCCAAACCCTGATTATCCCTGTGATTTTCCAAGTCCACCAGCCAAAACGTTTGCCAATATGACTGGACAAATACTTGTCCAGGCCCACTGCTGATGGGCAAAGCTAACACCTTAAACTCCAAATGAGGTTCCAGGTTTCCTTCTTAGTCTTCACCTCCTGGCAAAATTTTTTAGAGCAAGAATACCCCTAGGGATATTTCTCTCAGGTGGATGCAACAGTACTGTCTGATCAGTGGATTATGTTTTTTAAATTATATCAAGTAAGAGTAACTAACAATTTTCTTAACTAACATTTTCAATACTCAAAATAGGGCAGTGGTAAAGAACACAGATATGGGCATTACACTTGCAGGGAAAGTTACTCAGCCTGTCAGAGCTTCAGTTACACAGGTGTAAAACAGTGGAATAATATTACCTCATAGATTGTTGTAGTCCTGTGGAATTAACTAAAGAAATGTCAGCTAAAAATTAGAGTCACAACTGGCCTGCAGGGGGAGCTCTCATGCCCCTCATCAACTACTCCAAACAGGAAGATCAACTACTCCAAACAGGAAGAGAGGTATACTTACATCTCTGACAGGAACGTGTTGCCTACTTTACTATCAAGCAGGAAGAAGAAAACTACTCTCCACCAGAGGGCAGTCCAGCCAGAGATTGTAGCAGCCTAACCAATGAGAAGCCTCCCCATACTTTGGACTCCTAGCTTCTTCTAATGGACTCTTTGGCTATTACAGCCCCTCCCAACTCCCCCCTTTTCCTATAAAAGCAAGTTCCCCTTCCTTGTTCTCTGGATTTGCCAATGGTCCCCATAGTTCTCATATCTCAAAATGTAATTCTTCTGGCTATTTCCAAATAGACTCACTTTTGGTGGTAAAATAACTAGCTATTATATTGTTAAAATTGACAGCCTCAAATAACACAATAGGTATAAATTACTTATCATATATAAAGGGCCTGCACCCAGTAAGCGCTCAATGTGATTTTATTATCATTATTTTTCCATTGACATGATGATCTCCATTGTGGAGATAGATATATCAGGCAATATCAGCCTATTGACATAAAACATTTGTTTTGTCCATCAACTCCCTTTCTTCTGGGTCTATGCTCAGAAAACATGGCTTCTACATTAGTCTATCTACAAGAGAATGGCTTTTCATATATATATGATAGTTCCTGGGGCTATATTTCTAATTGAAGATAAATCTAATTAAAAATGTGTGTGTGTGTGTGTGTGTGTGTGTGTCAAGGAAAAGCTGTGCTATATTTATTACATTTTACCAACAGCACTCACAGGACAGAGCTACAACCATTCTAACACTGCAAGTGGGAGGGTTAATTGTAAATTAGCAACACACTTGGAAAGCAATTTGATGAGATGTCTCAAGAGCTTTAAAAAATATACTCTGGGGACTTCCCTGGTGGCCCAGTGGTGAAGAATCCGCCTTACAAAGCAGGTGACACAGGTTCGATCCCTGGTTAGGGAACTAAGACCCCACGTGCTGCAGGACAACTAATCCCTCGCGCCACAACTACTGAGCTCATGCGCCTCAACTGGAGAGCCTGCGTGCAGCAAACTACAGAGCCCACATGCTCTGGAACCTGCGCACCATAACTACAGAGTCCATGTGCTCTGGAGCCAGCACGCCACAATGAAAGATCCCGCATGCTTCAATGAAGATCCTGAGTGCCGCAACTAAGACGCAACACAGCCAAAAATAAATAAAATAAATAAATAAACAACAAAACTACCAAAACTTTAAAAAATATATATACTCTAACTTGATAATTCCAATCCAATCTATTTTAAGTAATCAAAGTCCCACAAAAATCTATAAGAACAGATGTTTGTAACAGCATTATTTATCAGATGAGAAACTGAAATAAGCTAAATATTTATCAGCAGAAAATTAACGATAATAATATCCCTTATTTAAATAGCATTTACTTTGTATTAGGCAATATTTGAAGGGTTTTTCACGTGTTGACTTATTTAATCCTCTAACAGGTGGATACTATGTTCTCAATTTTAAAATGGAAAAAAAATTTTTAATTTTATTTAAGTATAGTTTATTTACAATGTTGTGTTTAATTTCTGCTGTACAGCAAAGTGACTCAGTTATTCACATATACACTCTTTTTCATATTCTTTCCCATTATGGTCTATCACAGGATACTGAATAGAGTTCCCTATGCTATACAGTAGGACCTTGTTGTTTATCCATCCTATATATAATAGTTTGCATCTGCTAATCCCAAACACCCAATCCTTCCCTCCCCCACCCCCCTTGACAACCACAAGTCTGTTCTCTATATTTGTGAGTCTGTTTTTGCTTCATAGAGATGTTCATTTGTGTCGTATTTTAGATTCCACATATAAGTGCTATCACATTATATTTGTCTTTCTCTTTCTGACTTACTTCGCTTATGATAATCTCTAGGTCCATCTATGTTGCTGCAAATGGCATTATTTCATTCTTTTTAATGAAATAAAAGTATATTCCATTACTCCATTAGATTCTTTATCTAATATGGAGAAGTTGATGTACCTAAATTAAATTGTCCAGGGTCATACAGACAGCTAAAAGGTGGTAGAACCAGGATTAAAACACAAGTAATCCATATTCTGTGTTCTTAACCATTATACATACTGCCCCTCAGCAAAATGGAATTACAGTATATCCACACAATGGACTATCAAATAGCCATTAAAATTAGGTTATGGGGCTTCCCTGGTGGCGCAGTGGTTGGGAGTCCGCCTGCCGATGCAGGGGACACTGGTTTGTGCCCCGGTCCAGGAAGATCCCACATGCCACGGAACGGCTGGGCCCGTGAGCCATGGCCGCTGAGCCTGCCTGTCCGGAGCCTGTGCTCTGCAACGGGAGAGGCCACAACAGTGAGAGGCCCGCGTACCGCAAAAAAAAAAAAAAAAAAATTAGGTTATGAATCGTTTATTAAAACCGAAAATGTTTATGTTGTAATGTTAAATGGAAAAAGCAAGAATAAAATTATACATAAACACTCACAGTTACTATTTGAACTATGTAAAAAAGGCAAGAAAAAAAGATTAAAGATGGGTTTTTTACCTCTTTCTTCTTTTCTATATTTTCCAAATTATAATACTGTATTTAAGTTTTTATTTGAAACAAGGGACAACTGTAAAGTACACCCATACTTCTACTTAAAACAGATCCCAATGAGGGGGCTTCCCTGGTGGGGCAGTGGTTAAGAATCCACCTGCCAATGCAGGGGACATGGCTTCAAGCCCTGGTCCAGGAAGATCTCACATGCTGCAGAGCAACTAAGCCTGTGCGCCACAACTACTGAGCCTGCGCTCTACAGCCCATGAGTCACAGCTACTGAGCCCATGTGCCACAACTATTGAAGCCCACGCACCTAGAGCCCATGTGCCACAACTATTGAAGCCCACACGCCTAGAGCCCGCGCTCCGCAACAACAGAAGCCACCACAATGAGAAGCCTGCACACCGCAATGAAGAGTAGACCCCGCTCACCACAACTAGAGAAAGTCCACATGCAGCAACAAAGACCCAACGCAGCCATAAATAAATAAATAAATTTATTTAAAAAAAGAGAGAGAGATCCCAATGATACACTTTATTTTCAAAATCTTATATATAAAAAAATAACAATAATAAGGCATCAAGGTAGAGCAGATAAAGGTTATGGCTTTGGAACTGAAAGACTTGGGCTGAAAAAACTGAAACATTTCACTTAACTCCTTCAAGGCAGCGTAGTCTCATCTGTAGAATGGGAATATAAACAAATCCTACAATTACAGTTGACCCTTGAACAACTGGGGATTAGAAGTGCCAAAACCCCCTACCCCAGTCTAAACTCTGCCTATAACTTTACAGTCAGCCCTCTGTTCTGTATCTACAGTTCCATATCTGCAGACTGAACCAACCACAAATCATGTAGTACATATATACTGGAAAAAATCTGCGCATAAGTGGACCCACACAGTGAAACCATGTTGTTCAAGGGTCAACTGTACTGTGAAGGTCAAGTAAGATAATTCAGGTGAAAATAAATTGGAAAGAACTTTGGTATTATTTACTAGCCTTGATCAAGGTACTTCTTCCTCCTCTCCAGGTCAGCTGAGCTGCAAATCTCTCTCCTCTTTCCCTATATGAGCCCATTTTTACTTCTCTAGTTCAGTGGCCTCGAAGCCCAAGAGATCTCTCTCCCATATCCAGATAATCCCCACCATGCCAACCCTGAAAAGTGATCTGCACATCAGCCAAACTGAGGTTTTATCTGTGTATCAAACAGTACCTCTACTTCCTCCTCAACCCTAACCACTAGCAACATAGTATTACGAGGATCATAATTCCCCTAGCCTTCTCTGCATCCAGGCTGACTTACACAAAAGGTGTTATATCCCCATTAGAAATCAAGATATTTACCAAAAACAAATCAAAAAAAAAAACCTTAATTATGATCACTTTAAAATTTACAAATAAACTGTATTCATTGGTTTGTTTTAAAGTCAAATACATTCTCCTACAGAAACGTAAATGGGCAGTTAACTCCTAGTCATCCACATTGGTAAATTGTGTATGACTGCAATAAAAACACCAACAAATATAAAGCAGTTTAAAATCTACAGAAGGTCTTCTCACCAAGTAATTTCTGGGAACAGAGCTCTAATAGTCCCCGCTGAGCCGGCATATTCAAATTCATAAATGACTGATAGCAGATCAAACTTTGGTCTAAAGCAGTAGAAGATGCATTAAGAACACTGGGCTGTGGAATGGCAGAATAAGAGAAACTACAATGAAAGTAAATCTTCCAAATGGGGTCTAAAATATTCTGGACTCCACCAGACCACTTTGGTCCTACTAAGGACACAGAGAAAAGCCCATCATTGTCCCTTAAGCAGTCCCTTACTTTCTCTGAGCTGTTTTGCACTAGAAAAATGCCAGACTTACAAGATGATTATAAAGAAAGTATACATGAAAATGCTTTATAAGTGTTGGTGGGCTACCTGGTTGTAAAGACAGCTATTGTTCCTTTCTTTGATCTCTATGGTGAAAGAGTAAAACTGAGAAGAGAAAGGAATTTAGAAGGAAGATCTTTGGCATCGAAGTTACTAATGACTTAACAGCTTTACCTATGGCCATCCCAGTTAACTTGTAAGAACAGAAAGATGAACACAGGTATCTGAACATATAGAAAAAGCTGATTTATAATCAAACCTTCCCAGGTACCATATTCAACTTCACAGCCTCAAGGACTATGAAAACACCTTTCACTCTCTCAGACTTCTGAAAGAAGCTGCATCCTCTCTGACACAGCAAAGGTCAGGTAAGGGACCTTAGCATACCTTTCCTCTCCTTATTCCAGTGTCCTACAAAAGTCAACTACTCCACTGCGAAGTAAAGTTCCTTTAAAATAATGCTATCCTAGGCTCATGGAATTAGAAGCCAAAGTTGAGTCCGCTGGCAGTTCCAATTTAAAATGCACTGTTTCCAAGAATTTAAGTCTAAATTTATGTCAGATAATAAGGATTTTAGGAAAGGTGGGTCAACTGTGAAGAGCAGACAGGAAGTGTGATATGGGTACATCCAGACCTCAGAACACTGGCAAGCATGGTATACAGTTTCCAAGTGCTAAGGACTAACTATCCGGAAAGTCTGAGGTATTGGCCAGATGCAGTCTGTTAGCTAAGGTAAGAGATTCCAAAAAATTTTCAAAATATCTACCCTCAACTATGTCTGACTAACTCCTGCTTAATATTTAGGTTATCATCTTAGACAACACTGCCTCCAGAAAGTGTCCTCTGACCCCCCAAATCTAGTTCCTTTAACCTTGGCTTAGGTAGAACTTACTCCCTTAAACATGCCACAATACTTACCACACTACAGTATTATCTATTTAATCACTTTCTAGTTTAGTGGTCTTCCAAAGGTTGCTCCACAGTCCTCCAAAAGACTTTTTTTTTTAAATATGGGCCTCTGAACACTCACGTTTCCATGTAGGATGAAGTAGTCTGAGTCAGGTAAACATTACCACTTAACAACAACTAAAATTTGGATAAATTACAAAAATCATATATTTAAAGGCATCAAAGAGCTGCAAAGGTGGGACTTCCCTGGCGGTCCAGTGGTTAGGACTCCAAGCTTCCACTGCAGGGGGCACGGGTTCAATCTCTGGTCAGGCAACTAAGATCTTGCATGCCCTGCAGTGTGGCCAAAAAAAAAAAAAAGAGCTGCAAAGACAATAAGGAATATCAGGGGCAAAATTTCTGAGAGCAGAGAACCATTCAGAGGTAATCTTAGGATCTACGGTGTTTGGGGGGCGTTTGTCACTTCTGGGCACAAGCTTGTGGCTGAGATCTGGAATTGGGGCAAGCACAGAAATGCTACTATAGGGCAGAGAAAAGAGCCAAACCTTTGACAATTGCTTGGGATGGAGTGACAAAAGTGAACATTTGAAAAGTCTCAAACACAAGGCCAGTTTCTTCCTCAAGGTATCTGCTGAATTCTGAAGATAAGCCAAAACTTCCAGAAAGCAGAGTAGAATTTTCTAGTGTCTGTGGATACTTAGGAGACAAAGGGCCTTGAATATAGCCACTGAGAGGTAAAAGCCCTGGAGGGAATGATAGATTAATGCTGCCATCTACTATCACTTTTTCCCTCATTGCATTTTCCAACATGGACACAGCTAGAGGCTAAGAATTCAGGCTTCAGAAAGCTGCTCCTAGAAAATAGAAAAACCAGTAGTCTTGGCAGTTGTGGGGGACCAGAGCACCAAAACTGGAGACTTGAGAGACCTGAAGCCCACAGCCAGTCTCCTCCTCAAACATGTGAGATATTTTGAAGCTTCATGGGGTGGAAGGCTAATCCAAGTACCTCTGGAAAGTAGACTGAAAACTTCTTCAGAGTCTTGGTTCTAAACAGAGGACTACCCCCTTCCCCTCATGCTCTCAGTGAAAAACCGTGAAGGACCATGTCCTAGGAATAAGGAAAACAAAGGTGGACTAGATCTGACCAAAACTGCAAACCAGTCTTGACCTAAATAAGTTTACAACAGGATTAAGCTAACAACCATTCCACCGTCTTAGAATATTACTTCTCTGGTAAAAGATTCCATTATCTGAAGCTTCTAAAGTTGTTACTGGTGTGTGTGTGTGTGTGTGTGTGTGTGTTTAATATAAAACATCTGACATTCAGACAAAAATTACTAGGTATATGAAAACATACCCACTTGACTGGTAACCAATAAAAGCAGAGCTATAAGTGATCTAGATATTGGATTGAGCAGACAAGGACTTTAAATGATTCATATATTAAATAAAAGAAAGGAAAAGATGGACAAAGAGGTGAAAGACACAAAATTTCAAGGAAGTGAAATTTACATAAAGAATCAAACGGATATTCTAAAACCAAAAATAAAATATATGAAAGTAAGAACTCAATGGATGTGTCTAAAAGTAAACTGACCTAGCCAAACTCAGGAAGGAAACTCAAAGAGAAATCAATAGAAAATATCTAAACTGAAGCACAAAAAGAAAAAAGACTGCTGGGGGTAGTAGAGAAGAGAAAGAGAACATGAAGGGAAAGAGAAAGAATAAACAGAACATGGAGACGTGGAACACAGCCAAAAGATCTAACACACATGTAATTACAGCTCCAGAAAAGCAAGAGAGAGAAAATGGGGCAGAAGCAATATTTGAAGAGATAATGATGGAGGATGTTCTATAACTGATCAAAGATCCACTGGAATAAACAGTCTGACTCTGTTTTTGGCAGCTTTCAAGGCTTACTGTTTCTGTTTACCTTCGTGCCTCACAAAAAGGCAAGCCAGCAAGAGAGCCTGCATGCTCCCCGCTTTGGCACTGGCAAGAAGTTCCAAACCACAGAAGCCCTGGCCCATGGGTAACTACCATCACCCCATCCACACACTATTTCCACAATAAAAGCTAAAGCTAGGAAGCTTAGCCACCCAGAAGCAGTGGTCCGGGAGGGTGCAGGTAGCTGCACTGGGGGGAGGGGGTCTTCCGAGGGGAGGCCAGCTGGGGCCAGGCACACACATCCGAGACACAGCTGGGCTGGTGACTCGGCTGGGGGTGGCACCCTGGAGACGGGGGAGGCAGCGGGGGACGCAGGACGCTTTCCGAGGTTGCCCCCAGGCAGAGCCAAGAGGCTGACTGGGTCTTGGTGCTCCAGCCGGGTGTCAGGCCTGAGCCTCCAAGGTGGGAGAGCCAAGTTCAGGACATTGGTCCACCAGAGACCTGCTGGCCCCACATAATATCAAACGTCAAAAGCTCTCCCAGAGATCTCCATTTCAACGCTAAGACCCAGCTCCACTCAACAACCAGCAAACTACAGTGCTGGACACCTTATGCCAAACAACTAGCAAGACAGGAACACAACCCCACCCATTAGCAGAGAGGCTGCCTAAATCATAATAAGTTCACAGACACCCCAAAACACACCACCGGACGCGGTCCTGCCCACAAGAAAAACAAGATCGAGCCTCATCCACCAGAACACAGGCACCAGTCCCCTCCACCAGGAAGCCTACACAAACCAATGAACCAAACTTACCCACTGGAGGCAGACACCAAAAACAATGGGAACTACGAACCTGCAGCCTGCGAAAAGGAGACCCCAAACACAGTAAGTTAAGCAAAATGAAAAGACAGAGAAATACACAGCAGATGAAGGAGCAAGGTAAAAACCCACCAAACCAAACAAATGAAGAGGAAATAGGCAGTCTACCTAAAAAAGAATTCAGAGTAATGATATTAAAGATGATCCAAGGGCTTCCCTGGTGGCACAGTGGTTGAGAGTCCGCCTGCCGATGCAGGGGACACAGGTTCGTGCCCCAGTCTGGGAAGATCCCACATGCCGCGGAGCGGCTGGGCCCGTGAGCCATGGCCGCTGAACCAGCACGTCTGGAGCCTGTGCTCCACAATGGGAGAGGCCACAACAGTGAGAGGCCCGCGTACCGCCAAAAAAAAAAAAAAAAAAAAAAAAAA
>NW_020837955.1:17035906-17076377 GCF_003676395.1 Aethalodelphis obliquidens
AAACAAAAAAAAAAAAAAAAAAAAAAAAAAAAGATGATCCAAAATCTTGGAAATAGAATGGAGAAAATACAAGAAACGTTTAACAAGGACCCAGAAGAACTAAAGAGCAAACAATGATGAACAACACAATAAATGAAATTAAAAACTCTCTAGAAAGAAATCAATAGCAGAATAACTGACGCAAAAGAACGGATAAGTGACCTGGAAGATAAAATAGTGGAAATAACTACCTCAGAGCAGAATAAAGAAAAAAGAATGAAAAGAACGGAGGACAGTCTCAGAGACCTCTGGGACAACATTAAATGCACCAACATTCGAATTATAGGGGTCCCAGAAGAAGAAGAGAAAAAAAAGGGACTGAGAAAATATTTGAAGAGCTTTTAGTTGAAATTTTCCCTAATATGGGAAAGGAAATAGTCGATCAACTCCAAGAAGCTCAGAGAGTCCCATACAGGATAAATCCAAGGAGAAACACACCAAGACATACATTAATCAAACTATCAAAAATTAAATACCAAGAAAAAATATTAAAAGCAGCAAGGGAAAAGCAACAAATAACATACAAGGGAATCCCCATAAGGTTAACAGCTGACCTTTCAGCAGAAACTCTGCAAGCCAGAAGGGAATGGCAGGACATATTCAAAGTGATGAAAGGGAAAAACCTACAACCAAGATTACTCTACCCAGCAAGGATTGCATTCAGATTCAATGGAGAAATTAAAACCTTTACAGACAAGCAAAAGTTACAACAAATGCTAAAGGAACTTCTCTAGGCAGGAAACACAAGACAAGGAAAAGACCTACAATAACAAACCCAAAACAATTAAGAAAATGGTAATAGGAGCATACATATTGATAATTACCTTAAATGTAAAATGATTAAATGCTCCAACTAAAAGACACAGACTGGCTGAATGGATACAAAAACAAAACCCGTATATATGCTGTCTACAAGAGATCCACTTCAGACCTAGGGACACATAGACTGAAAGTGAGGAGATGGAAAAAGATATTCCATGCAAATGGAAATCAAAAGAAATATCAGGGTTTCCCTGGTGGCGCAGTGGTTGAGAGTCCGCCTGCCGATGCAGGGGACACGGGTTCACGTCCTGGTCCGGGAAGATCCCACATGTTGCGGAGCGGCTGGGCCTGTGAGCCATGGCCGCTGAGCCTGCACGTCCAGAGCCTGTGCTCTGCAACAGGAGAGGCCACAACAGTGAGAGGCCCATGTACCGCAAAAAAAAAAAAAAAAAAAAAGAAAAAGAAACATCAGACAGAAGAGACTTTAAAATAAAGACTATTACAAGAGACAAAGAAGGACACTACATAATGATCAAGGGATCAATCCAAGAAGAAGATATAACAATTGTAAATATTTACGCACCAACATAGGAGCACCTCAATACATAAGGCAAATGTTATCAGCCATAAAAGGGGATATTGACAGTAACACAGTCATAGTAGGGGACTTTAACACCCCACTTTCACCAATGGACAGATCATCCAAAATGAAAATAAGGAAACACAAGCTTTAAATGATACATTAAACAAGATGGACTTCATTGATATTTATAGGACATTCCATCCAAAAACAACAGTATACACTTTCTTCTCAAGTGCTCATGAACACTCTCCAGGATAGATCATATCTTGGGTCACAAATCAAGCCTTGGTAAATTTAAGAAAATTGAAATTGTATCAATCTTTTCTGACCACAACGCTATGAGACGAGATATCAATCACAGGAAAAAAACTGTAAAAATACAAACACATGAAGGCTAAACAATACGCTACTAAATAACCAAGAGACCACTGAAGTAATCAAAAAGGAAATCAAAAAATACCTAGAAACAAATAACAATGAAAACACCATGGCCCAAAACCTATGGGATGCAGCAAAAGCAGTTCTGAGAAGGAAGTTTATAGCAATACAATCCTACCTAAAGAAAGAAGAAACATCTCAAATAAACAACCTAACCTTACACCTAAAGCAATTAGAGAAAGAAGAACAAAAAAAACCCTGAAGTTAGCAGGAGGAAAGAAATCATAAAGATCAGAGCAGAAATAAATGAAAAAGAAATGAAGGGGGCTTCCCTGGTGGCACAGTGGTTGGGAGTCCGCCTGCCGATGCAGGGGACATGGGTTCGTACCCCGGTCTGGGAGGATCCCACATGCCACAGAGCGGCTGGGCCCGTGAGCCATGGCCACTGAGCCTGTGCATCTGGAGCCTGTGCTCAGCAGCGGGAGAAGCCACAACAGTGAGAGGTCCGCGTACCGCACAAAAAAAAAAGAAAAGAAATGAAGGAAACGATAGCAAAGATCAATAAAACTAAAAGCTGGTTGTTTGAGAAGATAAACAAAATTGATAAACCATTAGCCAGACTCATCAAGAAGAAAAGGGAGAAGACTCAAATCAACAGAATCAGAAATTAAAAAAGGAGAAGTAACAACTGACACTGCAGAAATACATAGGCTCATGAGAGATTATTACAAGCAACTATATGCCAATAAAATGGGCAACACAGAAGATATGGACAAATCCTTAGAAAAGCACAAACTTCTGAGACTGAACCAGGAAGAAATAGAAAATACAAACAGACCAATCACAAGCACTGAAATTGAAACTGTGATTAAAAATCTTCCAACAAACAAAAGTCCAGGACCAGATGGATTCACAGGTGAATTCTATCAAACATTTAGAAAAGAGCTAATGCCTAACCTTCTCAAACTCTTCCATAATATACAAGAGGGAGGAACACTCCCAAACTCCTTCTAGGAGGCCACCATCACCCTGATACCAAAACAAGACAAAGATACTACAAAAAAAGAAAACTACAGGCTAATATCACTGATGAACACAGATGTGAAAATCCTTAACAAAATACTATCAAACAGAATCCAGCAGCACATTAAAAGGATCATACACCATGATCAAGTGGGGTTTATCCCAGGAATGCAAGGATTCTTCAATACACGAAATCAATCAATGTGATACACCATATTAACAAACTGAAGGAGAAAAACCATATGATAATCTCAATAGATGCAGAAAAAGCTTTTGACAAAATTCAACACCCATTTATGATAAAAACTCTCCAGAAAGTAGGCATAGAGGGAACTTACCTCAACATAATAAAGGCCCTATATGACAAACCCACAGCCAACATTGTTCTCAATGGTAAAAAACTGAAACCATTTCCACTAAGATCAGGAAGAAGACAAGGTTGCCCACTCTCACCACTGTTATTCAACATAGTTTTGGAAGTTTTAGCCACAGCAATCAGAGACAAAAAACGAAATGAAAGGAATCCAAATCGGAAAAGAGGAAGTAAAACTGTCACTGTCTGCAGATGACATGATACTATACATAGAGAATCCTAAAGATGCTACCAGAAAACTACTAGAGCTAATCAATGAATTCGGAAAAGTAGCAGGATACAAAATTCATACACAGAAATCTCTTGCATTCCTATACACTAATGATGAAAAATCTGAAAGAGAAGTTAAGGAAACACTCCCATTTACCACTGCAACAAAAAGAATAAAATACCTAGGAATAAACCTACCTAGGGAGACAAAAGACCTATATGCAGAAATCTATAAGACACTGATGAAAGACATTAAAGATGATACAAATAGATGGAGAGATATACCATGTTCTTGGATTGGAAGAATCAACATTGTGAAAATGACTATACTCCCCAAAGCAATCTACAGATTCAATGCAATCCCTATCAAACTACCAATGGCATTTTTCACAGAACTAGAACAAAATATTTCACAATTTGTATGGAAACACAAAAAAAACCGAATAGCCAAAGCAAACTTGAGAAAGAAAAACGGAGCTGGAGGAATCAGGCTCCCTGACTTCAGACTCTACTACAAAGCTACAGTAATCAAGACAGGATGGTACTGACACAAAAACAGAAACACAGATCATTGGAACAAGATAGAAAGCCCAGAGATAAACCCACGCACATATGGTCACCTTATCTTTGATAAAGGAGGCAAGAATATACAATGGAGAAAAGACAACCTCTTCAATAAGTGGTGCAGGGAAAACTGGACAGCTACATGTAAAAGAATGAAATTAGAACACTCCCTAACACCATACACAAAAATAAACTCAAAATGGATTAAAGACCTAAATGTAAGACCAGACACTATAAAACTCTTAGAGAAAAACATAGGCAGAACACTCTATGACATAAATCACAGCAAAATCCTTTTTGACCCACCTCCTAGAGAAATGGAAATAAAAACAAAACTAAACAAATGGGACATAATGAAACTTAAGCGCTTTCATACAGCAAAGGAAACCATAAACAAGACCAAAAGACAACCCTCGGAATGGGAGAAAATATTTGCAAACGAAGCAACTGGCAAAGGATTAATCTCCAAAATACACAAGCAGCTCATGCAGCTCAGTATCAAAAAAACAAACACCCCAACCCAAAAATGGGTAGAAGACCTAAATAGACATTTCTCCAAAGAAGACATACAGATCGCCAATGAACACATGAAGGATGCTCAACATCACTAATCATTAGAGAAATGCAAATCAAAACTACAATGAGGCATCACCTCACACCAGTCAGAATGGACATCATCAAAAGGTCTACAAACAATAAATGCTGGAGAGGGTGTGGAGAAAAGGGAACCCTCTTGCACTGCTGGTGGGAATGTTAATTGATACAGCCACCATGCAGAACAGTATGGAGGTGCCTTAAAAAACTAAAAATGCAACTACCATATGACCCAGCAATCCCACTACTGGGCATATACCCAGAGAAAACCATTATTCAAAAAGAGTCATGTATCACAATGTTTACTGCAGCACTATTTACAATAGCCAGGACATGGAAGCAACCTAAGTGTCCATCGACAGATGAATGGATAAAGAAGATGTGGCACATATATACAATGCAATATTACTCAGCCATAAGAAGAAACGAAATTGAGTTATTTGTAGTGAGGTGGATGGACCTAGAGACTGTCATACAGAGTGAAGTAAATCAGAAAGAGAAAAACAAATGCCATATGCTAACACATATATATGGAATCTAAAAAAATTAAAAATTGTTCTGAAGAACCTAGGGGCAGAACAAGAATAAAGACGCAGACATAGAGAATGGACTTGAGGACATGTGGAGGGGAAAGGATAAGCTGGAATGAAGTGAGAGAGTGGCATGGACATATATACACTACCAATGTAAAACAGATAGGTAGTGGGAAGAAGCCGCATAGCACAGGGAGATCAGCTCGGTGCTTTGTGACCACCTAGAGGGGAGGGATGGTAAGGGTGAGAGGGAGACGCAAGGGGGAGGGGATATGGGGATATATGTATACGTATTGCTGATTCACTTTGTTATACAGTAGAAACTAACACAACAATGTAAAGCAATTATACTCCAATGAAATTGTTAAACAAAAAAAAATGAAGTACTGACTATGTTACAACATGGATGAACTTTGAACACATTATGCTAAGAAGCCAGACACAAAAGATCACATATTCTATGATTCCACTTATATGAAATGTCCAGGATAAGCAAATTCATAGAGACAGAAAGTAGACTAGCGGTTTCCAGGCACTAGGAGTAGAAGGAATGGAGAGTAATTGTTAATGGTCATGGGGTTTTCTTTTGTGGGGCAGTGATGAATATGCTGTGAAATTAGGTAGTGGTGATGGTAACACAACTCTGTGAATATACTTATGACCACTGACTTGTATAGTTTTAAAAGGACGAATTTGATAGTATGTGGATTACATCTCACACAACTAACACAACTAACCAACTAACACAATCGGCTATATAGTACTGTACTGTAATAGGTTTATAATACTTTTCACACAAATAATTCGTCCATAAAACCAAACAAACACAAAAAATAAAACACTTTTAAACTTACAGTACAGTGCCTTGAAAAGTACAATAGTGCAGTACAACAGCTGGCATACAGGGGCTGGCAGGCACATTCACATCTTTGGAAGTTAGCATCTTGAAGGTTCATATGTAGGGGACTTACTGTATTTTAAAAATTAGCAAAACACTTGAACAGACCCTTCACAAAAGAGTATATCTAAGTGGTCAACACCTGAAAAGACGCTCAACCTCATTTGTCATCAGAGATGTGTGATTTAAAACCATAATGAGATACCACTACACACTACAAGAATGGCTAAAATGAAAAGGACAGAAATTACAGTGCTGAAGAAGACACAGAGCAAGGGTCAGCAAAATAAGACCCCCCACCACCTTATTTGTAAATAAAGTTTCATAGGAATGCATCCCTGCTTATTCATTTATGCACTGTCTATGGCTTCTTTCACGCTACCATAGCAGAGCTGAGTAACTGCCACAAATCCATATGGCCTACAAAGCCTAAAATACTATCTGGTTCTTCAATATCTAACCCCCAACCCTTGATGTAGAGCGACCAGAACTTTCATACACTGCTACTGGGAGTGTAAATTGGTACAACCACTCTGGAAAACTATTTGGCAGTATCTACTAAAACTGAACAAGTGCATACACTATAAACCCTATTATTAATTTCCTCCGGCTGCTGTAACAAATTACCATAGCTTTGTTGGCTTAAAAGAAAACAAACTTATCCTCTCATAGTTCTGGAGGTTCAGACTATAAAAAAATTTCTTCTTAATTGCACTGTCATTATAATTAGTATTAGCACCCAACTGAGCAAAACAGCGTAAACATAATAAAATTTATACAAATATTAAACATAATAAAAATTGTATTCACATCATATCCCTTAGTGAAAGGAATGTGGCTTTTATTTTATGGATCCATGCTTTTACTGACAGTAATAGTAGATGTACAAAATCAATCCCTTTCCTATATTTATTTATTTTTAAATATAAATTCTAAGAAAGCTTGTTTACATAAATAAGTAATTAGGAATAATCATTTTGCTATGGTAACAGCACATAATTCTTTGATCTCCAGAGTTATTTGACAAAAATCCTACACTGACCTATTACTAAAAATTACTTTTAATTATCTATCAGTTAACAACTACATTAGGTCCTCCTTCTATTTTGTTGAAAGAAAGAACTGGAAACCACTTAAATTGGAAAAAGATTTGTGGCCCAGTGATTTGGGTCATTCACTTTCTGAAGATCAGCACCAGTTTTCCTTCTATGCACCATAGCAAAATCAGGAATGGATAAGGAGTATGCAAAGGAAATGAATTATATTGTACTACAGTTGTCAAAATATTTTTTTAAGTTAATGATATAGCATGCTTCAGTGTTAATGCACTGAATACAAGATCAGGTGGCAATCAAATAACTCATAATTTTATAGCAATGAGCAAAAATATTACTACATACCACAATGTGAATGACATCTGTGATTTCTCTGGTGGCAAAGGTACAGATACTGTCAAAACCACTTGATTTCTATTGATGAGTCATGGGTACTGCTAATATTCCTGTGGTTTACGATCACTTTCGTAATTGATGCAGACGCAAATTTTTATTTAGATGTTAAACAAATATGATTTTCTTTCCATTGTGGTTCGCGGACCACCATAATTCTAAGGTTAAGAACTCCTGGTTTGATGGAAGGAAGGAGGTAGTGATAAGGAGACAAAGCAAGGGGAGGAGTGAAAAGTGAGGAAGGGAAGAAGGGAAGGGGGACAGAATAGAATGAGGGCGAGCAAGAAATAAATACAGCTACATCTCTGGACTCAGACTAAGCAAATAAACTTGGAGATTCGCAGCCAATGCTGGAGTTATTTCTATGGTGATTTTATATTTACATTTTATAACAAGTAGTTTCTTCAGCTGAGTCCCACCCGCTCAGTCCCATAAAGGGTCACCCGATTGCATCATGTCTAAGTCCAAATACAACCAGTATTTCCCATGGTCTTCCAGTACAGTGAGCATAAATCTGATCCCCTCAGGGCCATACCCCAAATATTGTGCTCTCAGCTACGCCTTCATTAGCAGGAAGTCCATATTTTCTCGGGATACCCCCTCCTACGTTAGCTCCTCCACAAGTCCTCAAAAGGGGGTGCTGCTCACCTGTCTTCTGAGCCGCCGCCTGCTGCTCTCCGACCTCAGCCCAGGGTTCCGCAGCCCAGGGCCGTGTGTCGACTCCGTGGCCTCCTCTGTCCACCGACCCTGGGACTCTTCTCCACTGCTGACCGAGAAAAATATTCCCTTCCTGGGTGCCTCTTTTTTCGCTCCCCAACACCGTCTTTCCCTTTTCTCCTCCGCCTGTCAGAGGGCACAGGCCCGCATCGGGCCTGTGGTGGACACTCCTGGCAACGCCCGCTAGGCTCTGCCGGCTCTTCCTCACTCGCGGAGGTTCTTCCCCGCAGGGGCCTCCAGTCAGGCGACCACCATTCTTCCGCAGGTTTCGTCGGTTCCGGTCCCGTGTTCCGGGCCCCACAGAAAGTCAGGCAGAGACGGAACGTCTGTTGGGAGGTCACTGCACATTCGACGACCTACGGAAAGTTCCTGAATTTTCAATGACCCAGCGAGAAAGCCTTCGGGGCTATGAGGCGGCTTCGCGCCGCTCTCGCGATGATGAGGCACCGCGAGATGTTCCCGGCTGTGAGGAAGCACCTGGCCCCACCCAGCTAAAATAGCTTTGATAGGGGTTTGATACACCTGCAAAGAAGAGCTGTGGAGAGGAAAACAGTAGAAGCAAAGCAGCACCAGGTTCCACTCATCCCAGGTCCCTCTTTTTCTATCTCTCCTGAGTATCTCCGCTGCCTTTGAGTTCTTTTTAGGTTGTGCTTTGAATCGCCCCCGCAAGAGATCCAAACAGGAAGATGACTATAATATTCTCTTCCCAACTCCCCAGTATTAAGCTCTAAAACTTGCAGAATGGAATCTTCTGTTCGTTTATACAACAAATATGTTACCAGTGCCTACTGTATGCACTGGGGATATAATGATGTATAAAATAATCACAGTCCTTGAGATCACAGAATTCAAATTTTTGTCAAAGAGGTAAGTAAATAAACTGGCAGTTATAATACAACAAATAAGTTATATGTCGGGGAAGAAAAAGAATTTATAGGACTATAGGGCAGGGGCTTCTGACTCAGACTTGGAGAATCACGTGAAACTTCTTAAAGAAACTTCAAAGCTAAGATCTGAAAGATAAATATGGAGGGGTTTTCCAAGCCAAAAGAGTGGACAGAGAAAAGTCCAAGCATAAGCTACAGCAGCCTAAAGACATGAAAAAGCATAGTTCATGGGAGACGATGAAGGACATTCAATATGGCTGACTGCTGGGACAATGCAAGCAAGCAGTTAAGAATATTGGCTCTGAAAGTCAATTACATGAGTTCAAATCCCAGCACTGCCACTTACCACCCTTGAGAAGCAAGGTGATGAAGCAGAGAGAAGGCAGTTCATGAAGGATTTTGATAAGCCATGTCATAAGCAATAGAGAGCCATTGGAAGCAGAGGATTGATATAATCAGATTTCTGTTATATACATATGGATCTCTTCCCAGACAAACAAAAGCTAAGGGAATTGATCACCACTGACCTTCCTTGCAAGAATTGCTAAAGTGGTTTCTTTAAGCTGAAATGAAAGGACACTTAATTAAAGGAACTTAATTAAAGTTTAGCAAAATTCATCTCCAAAGTCCCTCGCAGCTCCAACAATCAGTGGTTCTATGCTGAAGTTGAAATGAAGAGACTTTTGATTAATTTGATTTCTCAGCAACACAATTTAAATGCGGAGTTTCATTTTTCCTCTTTTGCTCTGTGCTGTTGTTTGAATGGGTTAATCGTGTCAAATGTATGCTTTTAATTGTTTCTTGTTTCTTGCCTCCAAATTCCCAAATGCTAATCAACAATTTTCCACTAATGAAGTGTCCAAAACCAAAAACAGCATCCCAGGTGCTATCTTACTAGGGCCAAACAGAAAGAGCCATTATCTCCGTGCTTTGTGACAAAAGGTCAGTGTTATATTTTTCTCACAATATTATACAACAGACATGTATCTAATTTGCCATTTAGCGTCACCCTTGGGCCTCTTACAGACATTACTATTTTCCAGGTGTTGCCCTCCCCATGAAAAATTTTCTTTCCAATTAGTTTTCCCCAGATGCCTCAACTTGAAATTTTTTCAAGTTGAGTGTCATTCTCTTTGCCATATTGCTAATGTTTTATGTAATTTCTTTGGCTTTCCTGGTGTTTGGAGTGTATCCTCTTTTGGGGTCATCTGCAAATTTCATTAGCATATTTGTGGACAGGATGTAGCTGGAAGGGAATTGTTGAGGGATCCATCTTCTGTTCCTTTATTAATTAGGAACTGGTTCTAGAAATGGAGAAGGAACCCCGTCATCAAAAGTAGAAATTGCCTCTGCTCTTTTCTTACACACATGCACCCACACACACATGCACACACGCATTCACCCACTTAAAAATCTTCTCAATTCTATGAATTTCCCTCTCTTAAAAAAAAAGCAAACAAACTCCTTGCCATTATATAGAACAAAATCTCTATATCAGGGGTCCCTAACATAAGGATCATGGATGGGCACAATGCCACTGGATGGCATGAATGCCTGCAATTGTATTCACAACATATTCACGTTATTGTGTCCTTGAGTACATGTGCAGTTTTCTAGGGAGAGGCCCGTAGCTTTCATCAGAAATTCATAGGGGTGTGTAAATCCAAAAAAGTTTAAAAACCACTCTTTCATATCATTGTTTCGCAAAAAGTGAACCAACAGTCAGCTGTATTGGAACCCCATGAGATGCTTGTTAAAATGCAGATTCTTGGGTCCTATTCAAGATCCACAGAATCAAAATAGAGACAGGAATGTGCATTTTAAAATTAAATGTAAATTGGTTTTGAATAGGAAATGTAAATGGTACAAAATTTAAAAGATCAAAAGGGAAAAGTCTCTCTTCTATCCCTGTTGCCCAACTACCAGTTTCTCTTCAGAGAGGCAACCACTGTTAGCAGTTTCCTGTGTATCCTTCTAGAATCTGTTAAAAAAAAAACAAAAACTCCCAAGTGATTTTCATGCATAAAAAATTTGAGAATCATTGATCTACAAAGAAAAAAATTAATGTTTGCCTGAATTAAAGACTGTCTTAATAAGACTGACTTTTTCTCCTGCCCATCTGAGAACCAAATTATCCCGGAAAACAATACGCAAGCCAATCACATATTAATAGCTTTCAATTCCCACCCCCTCTCAGTAAAGGAAACATCTTCAGTGGGTTTTTTTTTTCTGTTTGACTGGAGGTTATTGCCCCCGCTTTCAACTCTTTGTGACCCAGGCTGGTACCCCCCACTGGATTTCTTGATTCAGGTGTTGAATGAACTGATTAGTTCGTGACCAAAGTGGGGCCGAGCTTCTGACTGCCCAGATGCTAGAGAGTAATCATTCCCCTAAAAAGCTCTTGACCTTTTTGGGGGAAAAAACTCTCCCTGCCCTGGGCAGGGGCTTCTCTTATTAACTGATAGAAATTCCTATATCTGAGAAATGCTGTGCACACAATTAACTGTTTGTGTAGGCTTTTTTTATATAATTTTTTAAAATTTATTTATTTATATTTGGCTGCATTGAGTCTTCGTTGCTGTGTGCGGGCTTTCTCTAGTTGCAGTGAGCAGGGGCTACTCTTCGTTGTGGCACGCGGGTTTCTCATTACGGTGGCTTCTCTTGTTGCGGAGCACGAGCTATAGGCACGTGGGCTTCAGTAGTTGTGGCTCGTGGACTCTCGAGTACAGGCTCGGTAGTTGTGGCGCACGGGCTTAGTTGCTTCACGGCATGTGGGATCTTCCCAGACCAGGGCTCAAACCCGTGTCCCCTGCATTGGCAAGTGGATTCTTAACCACTGAGCCACCAGGGAAGTCCCCACAAACAACTGTTTATTGTAGACATTAACAAGTGCAGGCTGTTTTACCCTTGCTCTGTCAGGAAGCTCCATCTCCATGCTTCCGTCTGAGTTGGTCCAGGGCTTCAAGCTGAGTAAAGCATGGGTTAGCGTTTTCAGATATGAAGCACTGTTGAATATATGTCCTATAAAAGAGCAGATGTACTTTTAATGCCAGCTCCAAACTTTAGCCCTTTCCATTCAATTTCACACCCGAAAGGCTAACAAATATATAAAGACATGCTCAAAGTTGTTAGAAATCAGAGACATTCCAATTTTTTAAATGAGATAGCACTTCACGCCCATTAGCTTGGCCAAATTTGGAAAGTGAATAATACTAAGTGTAGGCTAAGATGTAGGAAAACAGGAAACTTCAGGCACTATTGGTGGAGAGTAATCTGGCTGTACTGAGTGAAATTAAGTATATGTATATACTGTGACCCAACAGTCCCACAGTGGGTACATCCCACAGGAATCCCCCACTGGTCCAGTAGGGAATGGTAAGGATGTCACTGTGGCTTTATTGGTGGTAGTGGGAAGTTGATGGCAATCTAAGTGTCCATCTCTAAGGGAATGGATTAAATTAATGTTATGGCTATCCACTGTGGAAGACCACCCAGCATTTAGAAATATCAAACCAGGCGTACATTCAGCAACATGGACAGATTTTACAAGCATAGTGTTGAGTGAAAATGTGATAAACAGAACAAGTGAAAATTAAAAGCACAGACAAAGTAGATCAGTGGTTGCTAAAGGCTGGGTCAGGGGAAGAGAAGCATGCTAATGGGTAAGGGTCTCTTTTGGGGGTGCCTGAAAATATTCTAGAATTAGGAAGTGATGACGGCTGCACAACTTTATGAATATACTAAAAACCACTGAAATGTATAGCTTAAAAGGGTGAATTTTATGGTATGTGAATCATGTTGCAATAAAAGAAAAAATACACACAAACCAATATTGTATACTTGTTTTAAGGACATATCAAAAAGTTGGAATGGCTGCCTGAAAGGGGAGGGGATGGGATTGGGATTAGGATGGAGTGGAGGAGGCCTTTTCAAAGCCCATGGACTGAGGAAGATGATTAACTCAATCCTTTGTGCCTGTGATAAAACCAACCAATAAACAACAATAACAACAGAGTATGGGGGTGGGGAGAAAAAAAGGAAAAACATGTTCACAAATAGTTTTAATGAGGGAAACCATGCTATAATGATGAATGAAAAGAAATAGAATACAACAGTTTTAGGAATATTATATGTGCAACTATGTAAGATGATGTATGTAAATGGGCAAAAATATGACAGGTAGCTATAGTACAGTATCATGTAAAATTGTGGGGTATAGTGGCAGTGCTTCTGCCACTGGTTGCATAATCTTGGCCACCATGGTACTTAATCTCTCTGTAGCTTAGCTTCCTCATATCAAGTGAAAATAATAATAACACGTACTTCCAAAAGTTCTTATGAGAATTAAATGAGTTGATTTATGCCTAATACGTAGTAAACCTTATGTAAGGGTTAGCTGGCATTATTTTCTTAACTTTAAACTATAGTCTCTGGATTCAGACTGTGTATCCAACTGAGCTCCACTACCCACCAGCAACGTGACTTTCACAAAGTTACCTATTGTGAGCCTCAGTTTTCTCATCTATTGTGAGGATTAAAAGGGATAATATACTTGGCACATAATAAAGCACTTGATAAATGTCAACAGGTTATATTATTAGGGATATTATTAATACATTGTCATAGTTTTAAAAGTATTACAAAAAAGAATAGAAGGTACAAAATATATTTTTCATGTTCTTCCTAATGTATAAATTCTTCCATTTTCATTTCATTTCATTTTGGGAATAGTCTGCCCAGACCTTCCTCTTTGTCCTCAGGTTATATACTTGCATGGCACTTTGACATCTCTTTCATGGGAGTAATTAATTAATTAGATAGGTAAGCAGTTTCCGGTTCACGTCTGTCGTCCTCAGTGGAATCTAAACTCAGTGATGGCAAGGATGGTATCTGTCTATGTACAACATCTAGCACAGGGCCTAGCCCTTTGTTGACTAACAAGTATTTATTGATGAATGAACAGGTAATGAAATAAACAAAAGCATTTAAATACATACGTTCTGAAATAGCAGAGTCATGAGATTAAAGGCAAGTGTCATTTCCTTCATCTCTCTGGGAAGTGAGGAGTTGCTCATTTTGTAAGATAGGAAGATAGTCAACATTCAGATTCTGGGGAGCTGTTTTTGGCAGCTCTTCCTTACTAGAATCACACTGCTTGAACCTGTCCCCAGGAATCCTTTCAGCTACAGTAGAGCTTTGGAAACCCAGTACTTTTCCAGATTAACTCCTGTTCAGAAAAGGAAAAGTACTCAGTCTCTCTAGATTATCTTCACCTGGTGTACATTAGTCCTTACTCACTGTCTCATGAAAGGGTAGGGACTTAAAACTGTCTTTCATTTCACAGATAAGAAAGTGGGTCCAGAAAAGTGAGTTGAAAGCCTAACATTGTTAATAATAGAGCTGGTATAACTAGAAATGATATCATCCTTACAGTTCTCTCTCTGTCAATATAATATATCCAATAATGTAACAGCATCAGTCATTAAAAATTATGTTTATGAAAGAATTTTTATTACATTAGGGAAAATGTTCTTGATATGTTAAGTGACAGAAGCAGACTAAACTTGTATGCATAATATGTATTCAATTATATATGTGTGTGTGTTTCTCGGTTATCTATGTAGAAGATAAAAAAGGAAATGTGTCAAAATATTAACAGTGTTTATCTCTGGTTGGTGGGGTTATAGTTTATTTTTATGTAAGCTTTTCTGCATTAAAACTTTATTTTCAATAAGAATGTAATACTTTATATCAGAAATTTAGGCTTTTAAATTCCTAATTGAATATTTTTGAAAGCTTCTGTTTTGGTACAGATCAACCCCGTGGAGTGAGGGAGCATAAACCTAGAGTCCAAAGAAGTTTTACGGGTCATTTCACCTGATCTGTAAAATGGTTATTATTATATCTACTTCACAGGGCTCTGTGTGTGTATATGAAGCAATAGATATGAAATCCCTTTGTAACTCTAAAGCTTGATAAAGGTGTTAGGTTGATAAAGATCCTTTATCATCCTTGATAAAGGATGATTAAGTCCTGTGACCAAAAAGAGGTGGGAGGGCTTCCCTGGTGGCGCAGTGGTTGAGAGTCTGACTGCTGATGCAGGGGACACGGGTTCGTGCCCCAGTCCGGGAAGATTCCACATGCCGCGGAGCGGCTGGGCCCGTGGGCCATGGCCGCTAAGCCTGCACATCCGGAGCCTGTGCTCCGCAGCAGGAGAGGCCCCAGCAGTGAAAGGCCCGCGTACCGCAAAAAAAAAAAAAAAAAAAAAAAAAACAGGTGGGAGAACCCTTAGGATAACAGGTACCTTTGTGCTGAGGAGCTTAGGCTGGGAGAGGAGAGAGATCTAAGTGTCAGGACAAAAGTGAGAATATTTTTTTGCCAATACTTAACAGAAACAATCACATGCCTGACACCTCTTCACTCTTTCCCCTACATTTCCAATAAATGCCTCAATGTTCCCTCTCTAGATTAAACCTTCCTTCCATCTCTTAAGCAGCCCATGCAAGAGGCAACTTGTAGTGCACAAGATCTGGTGTATTTTAAGGCAGTGGCAGGTTTGTTTCACACTCCTGTCAGAAAGTGTGAAAGGCAGCCTATGTGAGCAGCAACCCAGTAAGGCCTGTTTAGTCTCAAACTAGGAAGGGGCTATTTCCACTCTGGATGATAAGAGTTTGTTATGAAAAGAAGGTAACTTTTAGCTGGGACCATTTGTATTGAGCTTTATCCTTTGCAAGTCTTTCTCAGTCAATATCTTTGGAGTTCTATGAAAAATAAGATTTCACATATGATTTTTTTCTAATTAGAGATGTCAAAGGTAGTATGCCTAATTATTGTTATTTTTATATTTTAAAAAGTAATACAGGGACTTCCCTGGCGGTCCAGTGGTTAAGACTCTGCACTTCCAAGGCAGGCGGTGCAGGTTCCATCCCTGGTCGGGGAACTAAGATCCCACGTGCCACATCCCACATGCGGCGCAGCCAAAAACTAAAAATAAATAAATAAATAAATAAAATTATTTTAAAAAGTAATACAGACCTGTGGTAAATTTACCCAAGAGAAATGAAAATATATGTTCACACAAAAACCTGCACACAAACATTTATAGCAGCTTTATTCATAATTGCCAAAAACTGGAAATAACTCAAAAATTCTTTAACTGGTAAATGGATAAACTGTGATATATCCATGTAGTAGAATACTACCCAGCCATAAAAAGGAATGAACTATTGATAAACACAACATGGATGACTGTCAAATGCATATTGCTAACTTAAGTAAGGGAAGCTAGAGACAAAAGGTTGCGTATTATATTATTCCATTAATACGACATTCTGGAAAAGGAAAACTGTAGGAGAGAACAAATCAATAGCTGCCAGAGGATGAAATGGGGGGAGAGCTGGCCACAAAGAGACAGAAAGAGGGAATATTGGAGAATGACGGCACTATTTTGGATTGTGATAGTTACATGAATATTTGTCAAAACTCATAGAACAGTACGCCAGGAAGTGAATTTTACTATATAAATTTCTTAAATAAATGCATAAAAGTAAAAGTAAAGTAACAGGCCCATGGTAAGTTCAAACAATACAAGGAATTCAGTAAAATGTCTCCCTCCTAGCTCTTTATGGTGATAGAATAGTTCTGCATTTTGATTTCAGCAATGATTATATAAATCTATACATGTAGTAAAATGAGACAAAACTATACACACACATTATACCAGTGCCAATTCCCTGCTTTTGGCATTGTACAATATAGGCCTGCTCCCCAGAGGTGAACACTATTACAAATTTCTTGTGTATCCTCTGCATATTAAATCTAATATTTTATATATGTATACATGTACATATACATTTATACTTACATACTTTTAATACAAACAGTAGCATATTACACACACTGTTCTGCACCTTGATATTTTGCAGCTATTACTTTGGAGGTATTTCCATATCACAAACACATGGATCCACATAATTATTTTTTTCTGCTGCATAGTATTCCATCGCACAGGGGTATAATAACTTAATTCAACAGTTTCTTATTAATGGATATTTGGATCTTAACAAGGAATTTAACCTAAGAATTTGTAAGTTTTTAAAACATGAAAGGTCAGCTGGAGTTGAGACCAAACACAGATTCAGGACTCGTCTCCAGAATATCTTTTGACCAGAAGGGGGAATGCAAGAGGCAGGAGGAGAGGCGAAATGCTGGGAAATTTCCCTGGCCAATGGTGAAGTGGCAGGACCAGATGGGAAATTCTGCCCGGTTGGAGTTCGCTGAGGGGCGCCCTACTGCTGGAATAGGAGGCCGTGCTTCAAGACAAGCCTTCCTGAGGCTGCAACTCTGCCGTACCCAAGTGCGTCGGGGTCACGCACCGTGCAGTGATGCGTGACCATCTCCAGCCTCCCGCCGGGACCCACTGCCCGGGCAGGGTCTGAACCCCCACCGCCTCCAGCTCACGCGCGCAGGGGTGCGTACACGTGGTGACCTGCCTGGGGCTGGGTTCCCGGCTCCGGCTCCTCCTCCCTCCAGCTCTTGTTAGGCTTTCTGCAGTATCACGTGCAGCCGCGCCGGGTGCAGGATGGCGGCTGCGGCAGCAGCGGTGGGTGTCAGGCTCCGAGACTGCTGCAGCAGGGGCGCTGTGCTCCTGCTCTTCTTTTCCCTGTCCCCTCGGCCCCCGACCGCCGCCGCCTGGCTGCTGGGCCTGCGGCCCGAGGACACCGCTGGAGGCCGCGTGTCCCTGGAGGGGGGCACCCTGCGCGCCGCCGAAGGCACCAGCTTCCTCCTGCGCGTCTACTTCCAGCCCGGGCCCGCGGCGCCCGTGGAGCCGGTGCCCACACCCCCACTTTCCCCAGGGGAGAACGGCACCGGCGACTGGGCTCCACGGCTCGTGTTTATCGAGGAGCCTCCGGGCGGGAGCGGCGCGGCGCCCAGCGCTGTTCCCACGCGCCCCCCGGGGTCGCAGCGCTGCCGCGAGCAGAGCGACTGGGCATCGGACGTGGAGGTCCTGGGGCCCCTGCGCCCCGGAGGCGTGGCGGGCTCAGCTCTAGTCCAGGTGCGGGTGCGGGAACTGCGTAAGGGCGAGGCAGAGCGAGGCGGCACGAGCGGTGGCGGGAAGCTCTTCTCTCTGTGCGCCTGGGACGGGCGCGCCTGGCACCACCACGGCGCCGCCGGCGGCTTCCTGCTGCGCGTACGCCCGCGGCTTTATGGCCCGGGCGGGGACCTGCTGCCCCCCGCGTGGCTGCGGGCGCTCGGAGCGTTCCTGCTGCTCGCCCTGTCTGCCCTGTTTAGCGGCCTGCGCCTGAGCCTGCTCTCGCTGGACCCGGTGGAGTTACGGGTGCTGCGGAACAGCGGCTCGGCCGCCGAGCAGGAGCAGGCGCGCCGAGTGCAGGCCGTGCGCGGCAGGGGCACCCATCTGCTCTGCACCCTGCTCCTGGGCCAAGCCGGAGCCAACGCGGCCCTAGCAGGCTGGCTGTGCGCCTCGCTGCCGCCGGGCGTCGGGGACACCGGGGAAGACTACGGCGACGCGGGGACTCACTTCCCCTGGCTGCCGGCGCTCGTGTGCACCGGCGCCGTGTTCCTGGGCGCAGAGATCTGCCCCTACTCGGTGTGTTCGCGGCACGGGCTGGCCATCGCCTCCCACAGCGTGTGCCTGACCCGGCTCCTGATGGCGGCCGCTTTCCCCGTGTGCTACCCGCTGAGCCGCCTGCTGGACTGGGCGCTGCGCCAGGAGATCAGCACCTTCTACACGCGGGAGAAGCTGCTGGAGACGCTGCGGGCCGCGGATCCTTACAGCGACCTGGTGAAAGAGGAGCTCAACATTATCCAGGGCGCCCTGGAGCTGCGCACCAAGGTGGTGGAAGAGGTGCTGACCCCTCTTGGGGACTGCTTCATGCTGCGCTCCGACGCTGTGCTGGATTTCGCCACTGTCTCCGAGATCCTGCGCAGCGGCTACACTCGCATCCCCGTGTACGAGGGCGACCAGCGGCACAACATTGTGGACATTCTGTTTGTCAAGGACTTGGCCTTCGTGGACCCCGACGACTGCACGCCGCTTCTCACGGTCACCCGCTTCTACAACCGGCCCCTGCACTGCGTTTTCAATGATACCCGGCTGGACACGGTGCTGGAGGAGTTTAAGAAGGGTGAGCATGTGGTCTAATCTCCTCCCTCAACTCCTACCCCCTTAAAAAGTATTACCCTCTCATAAACACATGAGGCTTCAGGTACCCAAAGCAGCTTCTCTCCTGTGGTACCAAAAACTCAAGGAAGGCCCTACCTCATGGCTCCCTGGGTCTTTTCATTTCACTTCTCCCTACCTTCCTTGAGGCTGATTGAGTCCCTGCCTCTTCCCGTTTACTTGGCTCACAGGATGCACTGCATTCCTCATTCATTGCATTCCAGTATTTTTTCAGGGCCTACCAGTTGCCGGGTATTGTGCGGATAGGACTCAGGAGATAGCCCTTGGAGGGCACTGCATAGCTCCCCATTGCAGGAGGTACCTCTAAGGGTTCCCATAACAAGCAGTCTTTGCTTCCTCTCTAGGTAGGAAGCTCACCATTTCCAATTCCAGGGCAAACTCCATTGCTGGACAGCTCCAGCTGCTGAAAATGTATTTCCTACAAGGAGCAGAAATTTATGTCTCCAGAACTTCTCTGTGGGCCCTAGTTCTGCCCTTTGAATCACATAGAGTAAGCCCCAGACACCTTAGCCATTCTTCCCCCATATTCATCTTTCCATCAGCTATGCCTTGGACACACATCAAGTACCCAGGTTGGAGATTAAAAGTTGACTAAGGCAGTGAGGTCCTTGTACTTCTGGGAACTCTGGTCCCATGAAGTAAGGTAGATCTAGACCTGAGGAAATATTCTGGTAAAGGGAATCACTAAAAAACCTGCATATCCAAATGAATGGGGTTTCCTTCAGAGCGGTCACATCCTCTGCCCTTGACGTCATGCCTATAACATGTTTACTCCATTTCTGGGGTTTGCCTTTGGAAACTGTCTTCTGAGGTTGAGAACAATTCACTCCAGAAAAATCAGCCTGAATACTTTAGGGTTGATCCTCTTGACATTACACAGTGTGACTGGTCCCCCTATTAACCAGAGTTGACCCAGAAGGACCCTTGGTTGTTTTTGAAAATCAAATCTACCTTCCAGAGTCACAGTTGAGAGTGTTCAGAAAACTATCTCACAGACCCTGAAAGCAATTCCAGAAATGATTTGAGAACAGTGACATGGTTAGAATAAGTGTAGAACCTCCCAGAATAACTATTTTGAAAGAGGCATTCATCTGTACTTATGAGTTGGCATGTTTATTGA
Organism: Aethalodelphis obliquidens; assembly: GCF_003676395.1. Lineage (NCBI taxonomy): Eukaryota > Metazoa > Chordata > Mammalia > Artiodactyla > Delphinidae > Aethalodelphis > Aethalodelphis obliquidens. The sequence goes on from NW_020837955.1 coordinate 17,056,237, forward strand.
AAGCAAAACAAAGCAAATAATTAATCCCCTGAGTTTAGAATCAGGTTTCAAATGTAGCTTCCCTGTGGCTAGCAGGAATCTCATTTGACTATGTGTTTTTGATACATTTCTTTGTTTGTCAAAAATTCAATCTCATTATCAGCACAGGTACTCTTTGTATATAAAGACTTTGCATACAGAGAGAAATCTGGGGTCTTCCTCCTGCCACAATATTTTAAGACAAGTGAAATTGTGTTAAATATCAAAAAGTAACCTGAGAAAGGGGAAAAAGTCAAAAAGCTACTTTCAATCTCTCAGATTTGGAGAGAGAACAGCCCTATGCTTTGTATTGATATCATGAGAAGGGGAAGGAAATGTATATATACTGCAGCTGTTTTAGCCCAGTCTGGCTACTGTCTCACCCTCTTCTGTCTGTCTCCCCCCAGTCCTTCCATGACTCATTCCCATTGCATTCAGAGGTTCATCCATACACCTTTAGCATTTTTCTTAACATTTTGTGTACCCTACAGAAGGGAGTCTTGGTTCTGGGCATAAAAGCTATGAAAATCTATATTAGTTTGCTAGGGTTGCCATAACAAAATACCATAGACTGAGTGGCTTAAACAACAGAAATTTCTTTTCTCACAGTTCTGGAGGCTGAAGGTCCAAGACCAAGGTGTTGGCCGGTTTGGTTTCTTCTGAGGCCACTCTCCTTGGCTTGCAGATGGCTCTGCCTTCTTGCTGTGTCCTTACATGGTTGCCCCTCAGTGTGTGTGTGCTCAGCCCTGGAGTCTCTCTGTATTTGAATCTCTTCTTATAAGGACACCAGTCAGATTGGATTAAGGCTCACCCTTTTTAATTTAACCACCTCTTACGCGTGACAGCTGAGATAGAGTTCACTGTCACGCGCTGCCAGACAAGATTTTTTTTTTATTGAGGTATAGTTGATGTACAATATTATATAAGTTTTAGGTGTACAACCTAGTGATTCACAGTTTTTAAGGGTTACATTCCATTTATAGTTATTGTAAAATATTGGCTATATTTCTTGTGTTGTACTATATATGCTTGTAGCTTATTTTATACATAGTAGTTTGTACCTCTTAGTCCCCTACCCCTATTGGGCCCCCTCCCCCTTCCCTCTCCCCACTGGTAACCACCAGTTTGTTCTCCATACCTGTGAGTCTGTTTCTTTTTGTTATATTCACTAGTTTGTTTTATTTTTTAGATTCCACATATAAGTGATATACAGCATTTGTTTTTCTCTGCCAGACAACATTTTTAATGAAATTTCTGGGAACTCATTCATTTAGTACTTACGGGCTTCTATATAGTGCTAAGCAACAGGGGAAACAATAAGACTGCCCTGAGAAAATTAACAGTCTACAAGGGTGGACAGTGTTAGAATAAAGGCAGTCTTCTGAAGCAGAAATTGTGTCTTACTAACCTCTGTATCTCCAGCACCTTGCACTGTGCCTCCCATGTAGTAGGCTGCTGGAAAAAGTCACTATTTATCAGAAATGAGTCCTGTTGTAGAATATCTAAATCTGGTCTAAAAAAAGGCATGGTAGAAAAGCACGGTAGGGCTTCCCTGGTGGCGCAGTGGTTGAGAGTCCGCCTGCCGATGCAGGGGACGCGGGTTCGTGCCCCGGTCCGGGAAGATCCCACATGCCGCGGAGCGGCTGGGCCCGTGAGCCATGGCCGCTGAGCCTGCGCGTCCGGAGCCTGTGCTCCGCAGCGGGAGAGGCCACAGCAGTGAGAGGCCCGCGTACCGCAAAAAAAAAAAAAAAAAAAAGGCACGGTAATGTTCTGTCAGTAAGTGGTTAGTTTGCAATTAGGTAGATCCCTAAAGAGAAGCAGGCCATTACATCACCCCAAGAGATTTCCATGCCCCTGTAGAGCCTTGCTCTTTCCTCGAAGTGTGGTCCATGAGCCAGCAGCATGGGCCTCACTTGGGACCTTTTTAGAAATGCATATTTTCATGCCTCACTCTAAATCCACTGAATAAAAATCTGCATTTTAGCAAGCCCTCAAGTGACTCATGTGTACATTAAATTTTCAGAAGCATTGTCTTCAGAGAACCTTATTAACAATGATTCGTAGATTAACTTAGAATAGAATAAATACAAGGTATAATTATCAAGGTAGGTGTTCTCTGGCTCCGAGCCATATAATACGGTGGTCATTTTCTATAAGAGTTACGTTTGCATCATAGGTTAGGAGAGGAAAGCTGAGTTGAATTACTTTTCTTTACCTTTAAAAATAACGTTTTAAGCAAGTCATAATAGCCCTTCCATTTCCCTCACTTCCTTGCACTTCAAGTAACTTAACCACCTAAACAAACCCCTTAGGAGGTAGGAGAGGAAAATAGTAATTTTAATAGGAACAACGGTTACCATTAATTGAGCAACAGCCCTGCCAGGCCCAGTGCCAAGCCCTTGACATACTCAGAACAACCCACCTGGGGAGGTATTATTACCTCCATTTTACAGATGAAGAAACTAACTCTCAGGTTGATTACATGACTTGCTCAACTTTCCACAGCTAATAACTGACTGAACTGTGATTTGAACCAGATCACAGGACCCCAAAGCCTGTTCTTATTCCATCTCCCATCCCAAAATTCCTGCCACCCAAACGGTTCAAAGCTGTCTTTTCACCTCTGACTTGCTGCCCATGACTTGCTACCCTTGAGTTTCTGCAGGTTGGAAATGTAGCTTTTTATAATTACAATAATTGCTAACATGCATATTGCATTTTACAAAACATTTCTACTTACCTCTCTTATTCTTAAAACAACTCTGCAGGTATAGGTGAGGACCATAAGAACATAAGAAGCGTTTCTTGTACTGCCTAAAATCATCACTCACCTGGTCTATTCCAAGGCCCAGATTCAAGTCCCAGTCTCGTGATTCCAAAGCTCTTATCCATATGGGATTTTATACATATATATTTCTTATGAGCTCCAGGTCTTTAGAAGTAAGGGAAAAGGAAAGCAAGCATGCTAGCTTTACAAAAAGGAACAATATTTCTCCCCACCTGACTGTGAGTTCCTTGAGGGCAGAGAATGAATCTTACTTACTTTGTATACTCAGGACAAACACAGTGACCTTGAAGGCTAGAGGATGAATAAATATTTATTGAACAAGTGATCTTAAATAGCTGATTTCAGTTGTATTTCTATGTTTGAGTGAGGTGAACCTTAAGTACAGGATAATTAGTGTTGTTCCATTGACCATAATCAATCTTCCTCTTCCCAGTTTATCTACCCAATTAGTGGCACACCTGTGCCCCCAGTCTACCAAGGGAGAAACCTCTCCTTCACTCCCCACCCTCATCCTACTAATCACTGTCTTAGTCTTTTCCGGCTGCCACAACAAAATATCAGACTGAATGGCTTAAACAACAGAAATTTATTTTCTCACTGTTCCAGAGGCTAGAAGTCCAAGATCAAGATTCCAGCTGATTTGGTTTCTGATGAGACCTCTCTTACTGGCTTGCAGACAGCTAGCTACCTTCTCACTGTGTCCTCATGTGGCCTTTCCTTAGTGCACAAGCACAGAGAGAGAGAGAGAAACAGCTCCGGTCTCTCTTCTTATAAAACTACCAATCCTTTTGGATTAGGGCCCCACCCTTGTTATCTCATTTAATCTTAGAGGGCCACTGGGGATTAGGGCTTCAACATATCAATTTGGAGAGGGGAAGGGACACAAATTTTCAGTCCGTAATAATCTCCAAAGTCGGCCAAATATTTGGAACAAAGTCTGCAAAAAATTTGCCAATATTGCATATTTCTTGTACCGTTACATAACTTAGGCTGCTATTTCTTCCACTTAGGTTATTCATTAATTTTATTCAGCATATCATTACTATACACCTATTGTGTAGGCACAGTGGAGAACACCACCAATAGGGCCCCTGTCTGAATGGAGCTTTCATTCTAATACAGGAGACAGAAATTAAACAAATGAGATAGAAATTAAGAGCATAAGCTTTGGTACCAGACTGCTCTGGTTGCATCCTGGCCTTGGGCAAGTTATTTAACTCTTTGCTTCATTAGCTGTAAAATAAGGGTAATAATAGTATTTACTCATAGGGTTGTTTGAAATTAAGACAATATTGCATAATACTGCTTATTTAGTAACTGTCACATAATAAATGCTAAATAAATGTTAGCTTTCATTTTTAAATATAAACACAAATCTGTTACATACTCATTTGTGCAAATGCCTCCTGAGAAGTTCTTCTTCCTCCAGTTATTTTCACCCTCAAATCCATCCTCTCCAGTGCCAATAAGTAATCCCTGGTGTCATCATCCCCTGCTTCAAACACTTCTGCCTGCAGGATAAAGTCTAAGTTGTGCAGTCATGACCTGCTCCCCGCCCTCCCCTGCAGATTCATCACTCATCACTACCACAGCTTTACGCTCCAGCAGCGCCGAATCCGTAGCCACACTGTGTTATTTCTTGCCTTTGTCCCTTTACTCATGCTGTCCTCTTTGTCAGGAATATACATTACCTGACTAATCCCTAGTCTAGCCCTTCCTTTAACATCAGCACAGGGGCCACCTCCTCTGCGAAACTTCTATAAACCCCAGTTTGGCCAACTTAATTGTTCAATATCTCTATTATTGAACTAACAGGCTGTATTATTAGTATGTGATGGAAAGTGCTGCCCATCCATATAATGAGCACCTGGAGGACAGAGGCTGTCTTATCTACCTTTGTAGCTGTAACCCGTAAGGATGGATATAACACAGTAAGTTTTCAATAAATCTTTATTGAATGACTGAATGAATGACTGGAAGGGGTTAAACTTTAATATGATGGAAGGGATCTGCAGAGCTCTAGTAAATGAATCATTCATTATCTCCAGCCCAATCATTTTGGACCATGCAGAAGGCCAAAGTCAAATTTTAAATGTTAGAAGAAAAGTGTTATGTATTATCTTTCTTTACTTCTCTAGGAAACAATTATTTAGCCCTTTTCAAAGCACTGTGCTAAGAGTTGGGTGTACGAGATACAGTCCCTGCTCCCAAAGAGCCTTCAGCCTAATGGGAGAATAGCTTTCCCCTTCATAAAGCTAGAAGGCAGGCTGGACTCACCTTTCCCCCCAACTTCCAACAATGTTACATTTCGCAAGTCATAGCTCAGCATATAAGAATGTGGATAAGACAGACTGGTACCTAAATCATTAAAGCAAACATGCAATAATAGAAATACTAACATGCAATGAGAACATGGAGAAGAGAGAAATTATGATAGGGTTATCTTGCTTTTATAAAATTTATACTAAAGTTTATAAATTTCTATATTTATTCATTATAGAAAATTGAAAAATATAGAACAAAGTATGAAAATCACCTGAAGATAATCATCCCACTGTCCTGAAATAAGGACTTTTAATACTCTGTCATGTTAAAAATATATTGCATGCAATAACAACCTTAATCAAATTCTTAAACAGAAAAAGAAAAACCCTATGGTCTTGCCTTCTTGCACAAATCAAATATCCCATTCTAATCCTCAGAGGGATTTTTTTTTTTTTAAAGATGTTTTTGATGTGGACCACTTTTTCAGTCAGTGTGTTGCTTTATCACTCCAAATTCCGGTGTGAGCTATTCTAGCAGAAAGTCATCCCACTGCTTAATTCTATAAAAAGCTGCCAAAACATTTGTGCTCCATTCTTTGTCTTCCACAAAAGAAAATAAAAAGTTATTTCACTCAAAGTTACATTTCACTGGTATAATTAGATGTAATATGCTTTAAAATGTGTTAAACGTTGCTAAATAATAATTAGTAAAATTTAGAATGAGATGTTTACCTTCTAAACAATAATTAGAATAGACAGTAAGCAAAGCACAGTCCATCATGCTCCCCTACAGGGAGGAAGAACAAAAGGAAACAAGGAAAAGTGAAAAATAATAAATTATACAAGGTTCTAACATTGCTGGTTTATATTTCTTTCTTTACAATTTTTCATTATGATTGTTGTAATATTGTTATGCAATATTTGGTTTTTTCTTAGCCTGGCAATAGAAATACCAGGTAACAAGAGAATCTGAGCTGGAAGGGGCACTGAGAAACCTGAGAGAGAATCTAATTCACACTTTTTTTTTTTTTTTTACATTTAGTTATCCTTTCCAGGACATAACAGCCTTTATTATCAGACTCTCTTTTTATCTAATCTAAATCCCACAGGCTGCAGTCAAATTCCATTTCCTCTTTTTATCATGCTTTGTGAGTCCTCTTTTATTTGGAGAATATAGTAGCTCACCTCAATTCCACGTTTTAACAACGAAATACATTTGGTTGTGTTTCTGGCTCCCTTAAAGCATTTGGTGTCTCAGGGCAGGGGGCCAGTGGATTTTCCTAGTACTCTCTTAAATTGGTTTACCTCTAGGCCCACGTTTAGCCACCCCTGGACCTTCAATAACAACTCTCAATCCTCTATTTTCTGTTGTCTATTCCTTTCCAAACTGAGATTCTTCTCAATTCCTCCTTCCCTCCTTCCCTCCCTCCTTTCCTTCCTTCCATGTGACGTTATCTTGTGTGAGGCCTCCAGCCCTCCTGGTGCTTACAGTCAAGTAGAGAGATATACACGAATCAATAAACAGTTACAAGTGAAGACAGGTGATTTGAATAAAAAGTATAGGGACCTATGAGAACTTATAATAGGGGGGCCTGACCTGGTATTATAGGTTAGGATAAACTCCCCCCTCTCCCCTCAGAGATATTTGTGCTGAATCCTGAAGTGTGGAAAGGAGTTCGCCAGAGCTTTCCGGGAGAAGGGAACAGACATCCAAAGGCTCTGAGGAAAGAGGGCCGTGTGCGTGCCATGCAGGGTTCCTAGGCCATTTAACACCCATTAGGGAAAGCGCCACCTCTGCCACCAACCTTCCCTCTGCCAACATTATCTGAGTGCTGGGCTACCAGGGCTCTGGGAGATGGACATGGATATAAATATCCAGGAGCTGAAAAGAGGGATGAAAATGATACAAAGCAGCCTGGGGTACAGGGAAGGGCATCCAGACAACATCTATGAGCGAGAGGGCAAGGGAGAAATAATTCCCCGGAAGGACCTGGGAAAACTTCTCTGAGGAAGTAACTGAAGAGGGACTCTGATAAGCAGTTAGGAAGGGAAAGGGCATTTTAGCTGAGGCGGGAGCTTGAGCTAGAAAAATAAAGGCAGACAGGGAACCGAGACAACATTCAAAAGCTGGTAAAACCGTGATTATAATGTTGCTTTTCTTCCAGCTAAATGGGGAGCTAGGCAGATTGAGGCATTTGTCAAACATAATTTACATTCCCTCCAAGTGCCGAAACTGTATATTTTAACTATTTTTGGTGATGATATTTCGAAAATGTTTTATACCCATTCCAGCCTTCCTTAACAAAGGATCCTAAATATAACAATCTTTTCTTGATGACGCATGATCATGGTCATGAGAGTGTAGTTATTTTATGCTGTATTATAAAGCAGTTCTCCGTCTACTTTTACATTTTTCTCTGTCCTCTGGCTGTCAGCTTCTAGTTCTCTTTGAGTCGGCCTCAAGCAAATCCCTACCCTCACCTCACTCATCACAAAACCGCTCTGTGTCAATTCTATTTAACTGAGAAACCAAGTAAATACATATGTTGAGAATTGTGTGCCTGGTGTACAATAGGCTTCAATAAATATTTGTTGAATAAATTATTAATTAGGCTTTGACTGGGAGCCTCAGGTATGGGGTTGATATATAGACCTGGGATAGTTCCTTCTGGGACCAGATTCAAGACCATGCAAAGTCAGACCTCCAGATAATGGGTCGTTACTCTGCTATTTTTGCAGTGTTGCTTAGCAAGCCAAACTGCCAACCAGCATAGAGTCTAGTGACTAACAACTATTTTTTCATGCCCTGGTGATGCTGGTTACCATGGTGTTCTGGGTGACATGCCTGGCTTTTTTTATAATTGCCTTTTAGTGGCTCGAGAAATTTTTGGTGATAAATGCATTGATTACTCTATTTCTGATGAAGTAGAGCAGGATTACTACAAAGTACAGCCTTTTTTTTAAACTAGAGAAAGGGACTGTTTTGTTTTTCCAAATTTAGGTGATTGCTGCAGGACTGGTAGGATAACGTTTTTTGTGTTTCTCTTCCTGATTTCATAGAAAGTGATTTGATTTGATTGTATAAATATTTTTTTAAAGTCTAGCATGTGTCAAGGTAATTTTTCTCATTTTATTCTTAAAATTAAAATACAAACATTCGGAGTTCAAGCTCCTTTGTAAACTCAAGAGGCTGTAACTATTGGCACTGTTAAAATTCTGGTATGTCATACATCATCACAAAGAAACGTCCTGTTAAGCCAAACTGTTTTTGTAGCCCGGGACTGTTTAGCCTTATAAAAGCATAGAATTTTAGAGCCAGAAAAAAGCACGCTGGAGATCACCTAATCCCATCCTTTAATTTTTAAGGTGGAGAAAACTGAGGCCCAGAAAAGACAAATTATAAAATAGCAATGATAATTCCTTATAGTTGCAAAGCATTTACCTCTGCAAAGATCTTTCCAAACAGTAACTCATTTTGTGCTCACCATGCATGTGATGTCAGTAGAATTTATCCCCATTTTGTACAGGCACATGGACTCTGGAGACACAAGTGTCCTGCTCAGTGTTAGTGACTGAGGCAGAACAGGAAGCCACGTCTGTGACTTGCTGTCTCAGACTGTGGAGCCACAGACAGAGATAGTCCGGGCCCAGTTCATCTGTTTACTAGCTGTGTGACTGGGGCAGGTCACTCTACCACTCTGAATGAGGCTTGCCTTCCTTCTTCTTAAAATGGCAATATTGATCCTACATTGTAAGCTTAACGCAAAGGCTAAAGATAATGCTTGTACAGCATTTAAGACATTCCACCATTTGCCTCTCTCCTCACTGATCTAGTTAAATGAATTCTGTCTAGTTAGTTGTTTTGTATAACAAGTGCTTTCTCTGATTCAGCCCATGTAGAAGTCATTGTATATAATAAGAAAATAAAAGTGAGAGCTGTTTACTTTGGATAGGGCCCAGGAGACCAAAATTGATTGTGGAAATTTCCTTATATTTCTTTTATCCTGTCATCAGTTCAGTTTCCTCCTGTATCACTCTGCCCTTCCTCAGACATCCCAGGCAAATAAAAAAAAAACTAACCTACAAACAAATATCACAGCCAGATCAATGAAACCGCTTAAAGCTGCAAGCAGTCCACAAAATGAAATATCAGGCTGGACGTGGGAAGGGTTGAGCCGGAAGGCAGACATATTGTGCCGGGGAGTGGGGGGACAGTGACTCCTCCTTTCCCCTTCACAGTCTAAAGCCCTCCTCTGCCTTTGTGAGGTGCTGGGCATTAGTTCTGCATACTTTCAGCCATTTACAAAATAAGTTCCCATTTCTCTTAACACATTTGGGACAGGAAACCTGAGATCTGGCCTGAAATGTGGAGTCAGCAAGGTGTACTGGGAGAAGCACAGGCTGTGGAGGCAGACGGACCTGAGTTGTTTCCTGGCTTTATGGCGTACTAATTCTCGGCCTTGAGTGAGTCACTTATTTTTCTGAGTGTCATTTTCCTCATCTTCATATTAGTAATAACAATCCCCATTTTGCAAAGAGATGGTGAAGACCAGAGGTGACATATGACCCCAGTTTACAGTAGGTGTGGTAATCACCACCATGGCAAAAACTGGAAAATCGAGTGGATGTTGACCTGTGCTCTCAGGAGTCAGCTTGGTTTAGATCAGAAACAGTCTGGAGAACGTCGGAGTAGCTGTAGGCGGTCTTCACCTGGAATGAGAACCTTCAGAATAGTGGGTTTTCAGGCCATCTCAGGCGTCTGGCTTCCTTCAGATAGGGCCCCCAGAGCCACATCTCTCTCTTTTCCCAGAGACTAGCCAAGTTCGGCCATAGCCCCTGGGCTGGCTCAGAACTAATAGATCTGCTGGACAACAAAGGCCCTTGCATGTATCCTCCTCATATCTGAGATTGCTTTGTGGCCTGAGAATGACACCATCTGCCAAAGCTTAGCCAATGGTGATTGTTAAGCAGAGGATCCTGGTTATGTTTAGCCTGAACCTGGAGAGAGTCAAATCGACCCCACAGGCAGCCTCCTAGGCCAGTTCTGTGCCTAAAAGGCCTGAGGTTAAAATATCCAGTCTTGTTCAGTTCGTCTCAGAGATTTCCACAAATCCTAGCTGGGTAGGTCCTCTTCAGTTCCCTGAGTTCACATTTTGACTCCACCATTTATTGGCTGAGTATCCTTGGACCAGTTATTTTCTGAATGGGGAAAAAGCATTCAGAAATATTTTCAAAATCATTCAAAATGCTCTATATTTTGATAGAGTAGTGGGAAAGAAGGCAAGGTATATACCCTAAACCATGGAGGCCTCTAATGACAGGAAAAAGAGCTCAGAAATGACCCTCTGTGGTTATTGGTCCATGTTATTGAGATGGGGAATAACTTCGTAAGTGCAATGTTTGGGAGCAGTCAATCTGGTTTTAGTGGATAGTATGCCTTAGAACAGAAAAAAAAAACAAAAGGAGGACTGGTTAGGATGTTAGTGCAGTCATCCAGGATACAATGAGGGCATGGAAATTAAGAACTATACACCCAAAATTGGAAGGAGGGAAATATGAGACTTCATTACCTTCTGGAACTCCTTCTCAGTCTCCTTTACTGTTCCTCCTACGTCATACTCACTGATATATCATCAGCACTTGGAACAGGACCTACCCAAGAAACATGCATAAGACATCAGTTCTTATTGTCTCTAAACAGATTCTGGAGAAAGCTGGGGACCTGGCCAAACATTTCTAATTCACAAAATGAGGGCTTCTCACAATTCTCAGGAACATCTCCTCACAATCTCCATGACTCTCCTGTACCCTGTGTGGAACCTCTTAACAAATTGTTAAGTTCTATATAAATGTTAATGATCATCATTGTCAGCCTAAATTATTTCACAGACATCCCGCTTTTCTAGTAAGTTGGAAGGAAACTGAAATCAATAGACTAGTAGTCGTGAGAAGGAACTTGAAAAATTCTGCTGGTCTGTAGAGGGACAGCTCAGCAGAAAAGGCCACAGTTCCCATTCACAGAACCTCATGGAAGGGCAGAAGAGGGGATTAGCCAAGATTTAAGCCACTCCCTCAAGTATGCCATTAGGAAGTAAACACAACACTCATCCGTGGGAGGAGAAATAATGCATATCAGAAACCAGCTTTTGCCCAGAAAAAGGTGAAAACACTTGGGAAATTTGAGCCCCTGCTGCCCCAGTTTTAAATACTTGTGAGTCATCCCTCAGGGTTGATAAGATCTCTGATAAAGCCATGAACCTATTATGCCCCAGGCCCACAGCTCCCCAACACTTCTGGGGCCCAGGAAGAGAAGGAGTACCAGGAGGCAGGTCTCTTAAAGGCCAGACTTTTTGAGGGAAGGACCTCGGGTATGTGTGTCATGGGAACAGCTGGTTTTCTTGTCCTGGTGTCAGCTCAGAACAGGGTTATGTGAGTGCTGATTCCTGTTCCAGTCTGTCCCCAAGAAACAATGACTTCCTTCATTTGTTTGTAGATCTCTACAGGCATTTGAGGGAATCATAAAGGCTGATTGTGAATTTAAAATGTTTCTAAATAGATTACATAAGTACATTGTCTTGAATATTACAATTAGGACTTAAAATCTCTACTGCCTGGTGATCACATAGCTTGTCCTCAAATTGACCTTATAAGGTGTACACAAATGGTGGATTTTCACATGGAAGTTATGGCACTCTTTGTGAAACAACATAAGATGTTAATTTATTTAATCCCATTATATGAACTAATCTCTTAGTGGCAGGAAGTATGGCTATATTATATATATTCTGGGCTCCACATAACAAAAATTATCCAATTATAGAAAATAATTTTGGTTGAATTGGGAGATTGGGATTGACATATATACACTAATATGTATAAAATAGATAACTAATGAGAACCTGCTTTACAGCACAGGGAACTCCACTTTGCTGTACAGTAGAAACTAACACAACATTGTAAAACAACGATACCCCAATTAAAAAAAAGAAAATAATTTTAAGAAATCACTTTTCCAGTTTTTTCCGTTATGGTAGTCATTTGTTTTGTCATCTCTAGCACATGTTAGCAGAAAAGTGAGAACAGGTGCCAGAAGTTTAAGAACAGGTGTTAAAAAAACGACTTTAAATTGAGCACATACTAACAGTTAACATAATCTAATTTAAGCTACAAAACACTTCAGTCCAATTGGGCAGGATGTAGTTGTTTCAAAGGATAATTTTAGAACCACTGATGGATTTTAAATGTTAATTTAAACACATTGGGGTTTTTTGGGGGGGTTTTTTTGCGGTACGCGGGCCTCTCACTGTTGTGGCCTCTCCCGTTGCGGAGCACAGGCTCCAGACGCGCAGGCTCAGCGGCCATGGCTCACGGGCCCAGCCGCTCCGCGGCACGTGGGATCTTCCCGGACCGGGGCACGAACCCGTGTCCCCTGCATCGGCAGACGGACTCTCGACCACTGCGCCACCAGGGAAGCCCCTGTATTTTATTTTTAAAAAAGGTTTTAGTGTCTGGGTTTAATACCATCTATTACATCAACTATGGATTTTTATTCAGTCTTACTTCAGTTCCTCAGGCACTTATTGGCTGCCTGTTATATGGAGAGAACCCTGTCTCAGTGTATGAGCCTTTGTCCTGAAGAAGCTCATGATCTGAGGAGGAAACGTGGTCCAGTAGAGGACACACACATTGCAAGATACGAGAAGCGGCAAATTGTGATCAATGCGCTAATGGAGTTATCAAGGGCTTAGAAACACAGGCAAGGAGAGGTTGATTCAGATACAAAATGGGGCGAATCTGGGAGAGCTTTCTTGAGGAGCTGGCACCTGAGCTGGAACTCAAAGGGTCAGTGGAGACAGAGTAGGAGAAGGAAGCAGTGTGAGTGAGGACTTGGAGAGTGGACGTGGAGGAAGTTGAGGAGCTGGAGGTAACCTGGCGCACCTGGAGTCCAGGATGATTAGAGGATGCAGCAGGCACACAGTCAGAAAGACGGGCAAGAGCTACATTTTACAGTCTTGATAATAGCGAACTAAGGAGCCTAGATTTGATTTTGTGCACACTAGGGAGCCTTGGCGGGTGTTTGAGCAGGGCAGTGGCCTGATCAGATCAGTTTGGGAGTAAGTTGAGAGATGGGTTGAAGGTAGAGAGGAAATTAGAGACCCTTCTTGAGTGATATGGATACCATCTTTCCCATTATTAAAAATCCCACTAAGTAGCTATCTTGTGATTTGAGGTATTTGATACAGAAATTCATTTGTTTAAATGTTAACGGTTAATTATGCCTCTGGCAAACTGACTACTCCTCTTATCTGATATTTTTAGCAATGGCCAAGCAAAAGTTTATAAAGGGTAGTAATGATAAGGCATGAACTTCCTTTTTTTTTTTTTGGCAAGAATAACATCTGAGTCAGTACCCTAGATATTCTCCTAATTTAAAGAGATGTTCTCTTAGCCAAGGAAAAGAACCACCCAGATTGACATTTTAGAAACAGATCCAGGAAATGCATCTATCAGCAGATGAAAACAGATCAAGGTGAAGCAGGGCTGTTAGGTAAGACTCAGTCGCCAGGTTAGGACCGAACCCGGTTACCTGGGTTCACAATCCAGCTCTGCCACTTACAGGCTGTGTAACTTTAGGCTTATTACTTAACCAATCTGTGCCTCAGTTCTTTCCCTTGTAAAATAGGGATAATAATGGTACTTGTCTCAGGGGTTGTTAAGAGGATTAAATGAACTAATACATGTAAAGTGCTCCGAATAGTACCTGGCTCGTAGTTAGAGCTCAATAAATGTTAACTATTATTCAGCGGTTGGGCAGTCAGTTAACTAACTGCCTATGACACATCATAGTTTACACAGCGTTTTCACACATCCACCAAGTCATTTGAGCTCCACAATTACCTTATGGATATTGGTTGTCCTAGTTACCACTGCTGTTAACAAGCCACCCCAAAACTTGGAAGCATAAAACAACAATCATTTTATTATGCTCACAGATTCCTGAGTCAGGAATTCAGACAAGGTACAGTGGGAGTTGCTTATCTCTGCTTCTCTGTGACTGTGCCCCCAGCTGGAGACATCGTGGATGGCTGGGGAGGACACCAGCGGTGGGTCTGGATCCACTGCCAAGATGGCTTCTTCTCTAACCTGTCTGGCGCTTTGGTGGGATGGCGGAAAGGCCAGGCTCAGCTGGGACTGTCACCTTAGCACCTACATGTGACCTCTGCACCGTGGTGGCCTCACGATAGTTGTCAGACTTCTTAGAGTGTTTCTACAGCAGAAGATACATGCCTTTTATGACGCAGCCTCAGAAGGCTCATAGCCAACACTTCCCTGTTCTCTATTGGTTGAAGCAGTCACAAGCCCGCCCAGACTCAAGGGAAGGGATTAGACCACACCTCTCAGTAGAAGGCATATCAAAGAATTTGGGGGCCGTGTTTGAAAATCACCATACTGGTATTATCCCCTAATTCTAGATGAGAAGATTGAGGCTCAGTACAGGTTTAATGATTTATCCAGGATCAGTTGCACAGTTAGTCACTGGGATAGTAGGGGGTGGGGGCAGGGAAGTTTTCTGGAGGAAAAAGTCTTCTAACCTAATTCTTCTGACGCCTAATTCTTGTTCTCTCAATTAGATTATTCATTATCCTTCAGCTTAGATATACTTGCTAACATAGGAAAGTTACAGAAAAAAACATTTAAATGACATTGTGTATATTAGGTAACTTTCTTAAGAAGAGACGGTGATGTAGAAGTATAAAGTTTGCATTTATAAGAACTTGTACACAAACTTCATATTTTAAGGAGGTCCTGGGATGGGTTGAGTCCCAAGACTGGTCAGAGGTAAACTTAGTATAATTTTCTCACAAGGAAAGTTCTCTGAAAATGTCCCAGATGCTTAACTGTGACTTCCTTCATCTCTAGGAAAGTCTCACCTGGCCATTGTCCAGCGGGTGAATAATGAGGGAGAAGGGGACCCCTTCTATGAGGTGATGGGCATTGTCACACTGGAGGACATCATAGAGGAGATCATCAAGTCGGAGATCCTGGATGAAACTGACCTCTACAGTAAGTGCACAGCCTTGGCTCTTGTCCAAGGCCATCATATTTTTCTCTGAGATTCTCAGAGCTGGCTTAGTTTGGTGAACAGTGTAAAAGGGGGTCAGGACAAGCCCCAGGCATTGCTGTGTGTCAGCCCCCTCCTGCCAGGAGCCGGCACGGCAAGATGCCCTGACTTGAACCATCCCTGAGTCACTGAGAGTGTGCTAGCTAAGTGTTTATCCAGAGGGAACCTTCAGGAACACAGCCAAGACTATGAAAAGGAGACCTCCTGGCCTTTGGATGGAAAAGGAACCAAAGGAAATAAAGTGCACCTCGGATGACCCCTCTGCCCTTGTTTCTGTCCCCTGTGCTGTTCCTGGTTTGTCTCTTCGTCCACCTAGACACAGACCCCAGCACCCCCTGGGGTTCCACTCAGGATCCACTCATTCAAAACATCCGTGAGCCGTAGAGACTCACGAGACTGCCCACCACAACCTAAGCTAAACCTGAAGTCGCCCTTTTAGTCGCTCTTGTCCCCTGTGCGTTTTCAGCCCTGCCGCCTGGTTTCTCCCTCTCCCCGCTTCCCACCCCTGGCTCTGGTCCCTGCTCCCTCCTTTCTGGCCTCCTGGCCCCCCCTCCCCACTCCCCCTCAGGAACAACACGGACTCCTTCTTGCAGATAGTGACTGCTTTCGGTTACTGAGCCTTATCACAGCTTTGCTTGCAAACATTACAAAGGCCTGCTTTCCTCAGGGATGGGAGTGTTATCTAAATCCATGGGAGCCCCTAGGCCAGGAAGTATTTCCTCCTCCCGAATGAATTTCATCACCTGGGACAGCAGTCCCTTTTCCTCCCCTTAGATAACCCATTCCGGACCCCTATCCTTAGTTTGCTAGAGGCAGCTGTTCAGAGACTAGCTCCCTGTAGAAAAGGTTTTGAGACTCTTAAGGCAGTGAGTGGTACAGAGAGAGTGCTTCACTTTGGGGTGAGACCTAAAAGGTGGGTCAGGTCTTAATGAAACATAGCAGGAGTGTCCCAGTGTCTGCTATTGCTGTGGAGCCCTGAGGGGGCTCATCTTCTTGAGTTAGGGATTAATTTCTCCCTCCCCCATTCCTTTCTCCCTTCTCCACCTCTGCCCATGGCTCATGATTTAGAATTCCCAAGTGTCTCAATAGATATAGTGGTGAAAACATACACACTAAAGTGTTAGTGACTGATAGTAGTGACAGGGGTCTAAATGAGTAAGCTCTTCCGGGGGCCTTTGTTTGAATGACTTAATACTCCGAATGCACACTAATAAAATTGAAGGAATGAAGAGGGAGATCAGAAGACTGATTCTCCAATGATGAACTGTTCGGTGGCATTCTGATGGAGGAGGGAGAGGGGATATTTAGACAAAGGTGTCATGCAAATCAGAACGTTACTCACTAGTCACACAAAAGGACTGGTCTGATACATATATTTGCTGCTGTCTTGCCTCACCGTCCTCTCTCTAAAGGAGAGGGTTTTCCCACTCTGGCATGAATCCTTAAGAGCTTTGAGAAGGCCAAGGAGCCAGGAATACAGTGTTGCTTCTCCCTGGACCCTGACCCCCCAGGGCAGCTGGGCCTGGATCTCACCACTGTGGCAGCCAGACACAGGGAGTGTTAAAGCCAGGGCCCAGAGTCCAAGGCAGGCCCACAAGAGAGCAGTGCGGTGGAAGGCACTTTCTCCCTCCAGAAGGGAGCCCCAATTGTGTGGTGGGGTGAGCTCCAAAGGGAGGGGGAGAGTCCAAAGGAAACCCTGTCCCTGGAGTTCATTCCCTTTCATTTCCACTGTGTCCTCTCAGCCTGCACTGAAAGTTCCCTGCAGCCCTGTTTTTCTCTAGGCCAACTTTGGAGAAAACCCAAATCTGTTTCTTTGCTCCCCTTAGCACAGGTTAAGATAGACTAAAGTTTCGAAATTTTACTCAATACTAAGGGAAAGCAAAAGAGACATGACCAAAGAAAACATTCCCCTTACCCCCTAAACATGTTTTTTAAGACAAGCTTTTGAAAAGCAGGAAGAAAAAATTAAACTGGAAAAAGCAGAGATTTTCTCAATTAGTAATCACAATAGTCCTGCCTGAGGCCGCCACCCAGAGGACACACCTTTATAGATTACAGAGCTATTTCCATTTTTTTTCCTTCTTTCCTTTATTTCCCCCAGTTCTCTCCCCGTGGAGGGGCCAGGGTTGAAGCAAGAGAATTGTCAGTGGGGAGGGGGGTGTCTGCCCTCCTCCCTTGGGTGGCATGCCTCAAGTACCACTCAGAGTGTGGTTTAAATCAGCAGGAAGAGACCAGGTGAGCTCAGCTCTGGGGACAGGAGAAAGGCAGAGGCAGAAACCCCCTGGGCCCTGCCAAAGTCCTTGAGGCTAAGAGTGCAAGTTCCTCGAGTTTGAACGCCTTTTTGTAAGCATTTCATAGATAGGTTCAGATTGGAGTCTCATAATAAGAGACTCCTGAGATGAGCAGAAAAATTATGATTAATCACTAACCTTATTGTATAGATTAAAACACATGAACACTCTGATGCTTGGAGAGCTTGCACAGCTCGTAAACAGGGAGGCCAGCCCTAGAAGCCTGAACTTGGGAGCCCCAGGCTGGCCTTCCCCTTTTCCACTGTTCACCACTTCAGTGCAAGTAACACTGAGACATGGCAGCAGCTCCCACCTTCTATCCCTTATCCACATCCTTCCAGTCTCTGGGAAAGAGATGTTGCGATGTCACCTACAGTTGACACTTTCCAGAAATCCCTGTGGTCCCAAAGGAACTATCTGTCTCAGGTGGCTATGGTGAAACCTCCAAAAACCATTAGCGATTCTGAGATAGCTGCAATGTGTCCCCTGTCCCGACAGCCGACAATCGGAAAAAGCAGAGGGTCCCACACAGGGAGAGGAAGCGGCACGACTTCTCCTTGTTTAAGCTTTCTGACTCGGAGATGAGGGTGAAGATCTCTCCACAGCTTCTGCTGGCCACGCACCGCTTCATGGCCACAGGTATGATGACTCTGCCTGCCCGCATCTCCACCGCAGGCAGGCAAGGCAGCTCTGGAGGGTGGGACCCAGGCACCAATCACTTTTAATACCTTACGACCTAATTCCAATTCTGGGACTGAGAACCACTGTTCCAGGAGAGGAGGTCATCTTAGGTGGGGCGACAGGACTCCACATACTGTCATTTTCAGCCTCAGGCCTGATCTTCTAGGTGGGGAAGTGAGCATAATGCTACTCTGCTTTTCTCTCTTCTACTCGAAAAAAGGGCTGAGGAATTCACCGCTGCACTTTCCCTTCCTCCACCTGCTTCAAGGCGGGAGGTGGTGGGCCCCAGAGGGTTCATCAGGGAGGGACAGGCGATGTCCTGTGCAACCACAAAGGTCCTGGGGCCCAGACCCTCCAGGGGCCATGTAGGCCTGTGAGCTACGAGTTCTTCAAATACAGATCTGGATTGTGAATACTGGAATCTTTAGAAAGAAAAAAAAGAGAGGATCCAAAGATAAACTTCTTCTTGTGAAGAAAGTAAAGTTTGTCTTTGAACCGTCTAACCTTCTCATCCATGCCTAATTAATGTGCTGACCTAAAATGATCACACACATTACTAAGTTCAATATGTAATTAATCTAACATGTATTTATTGAGTATATAATGAGTGCTAGTACTGTTCCAGTTACTAAAAAGTAGAAAATTTTAAATTGGAGCTTCTAAGAGAGTTACAGATGTAGAAAATAAACTTATGATTACCAGGAGGTAAGAGTGGGGAGGGATAAACTGGAAGATTGGGATTGACACATACACACTACTATATATGAAATAGATAACTAATAAGGACCTACTGAATAGCACAGGGAACTCTACTCAATACTCTGTAATGGCCTATATGGGAAAAGAATCCAAAACAGGGTAGATATATGTATATGTATAACAGATTTGCTTTGCTGTACTGCAGAAACTAACACAACATTGTAAATCAATATACTCCAATAAAAATTTTTAAAAAGTTCAGGTCATAAAGAAAATAAATAAATAAATAAACAAATACATAAAGAAATTGGAGCTTCTTTAGGGTTTTCAACATGTTACCTAGTTCTCAATACAGATTTCTTTTAATTACTGGCTGTCTGATTTCCTAGAACAAAACAGATGTATCTGTTAATATAATGATATACCATAATAGTGTAGTATAACATAACATATAAATAATAATATCTATTAATATGTAAATATGATACAGTGATGCTTCTCATTATTGAGAACTTCCCACTTAAATAATTAACTGTTCCTGTTAACTTGAAATTTCATTTCATTCAACAGATACACGTCATACAAATAAGTCAGATTAAATTCTCTGTATTTCATTTGATTGCAGCATTAAAACTTTTTTAGCCATGTTTACATGACTTACTTATCCACGTCCAACTCAGTAGTTGCGGCATGTGGGCTCAGTAGTTGTCACACACGGGCTCTAGAGCACAGGCTCAGTAGTTGTGGCGCACAGGCTTAGTTGCTCACAGCATGTGGTATCTTCCCGGACCAGGGCTCGAGCCCGTGTGCCCTGCATTGGCAGGAGGATTCTTAGCCACTGTGCCACCAGGGCAGTCCCTTTTGTTGCTTTTTGAACAACTTTATTGAGGTATAATTGATATACAAAAAAACGGTACCTATTTAATGTATACAACTTGATGAGCTTGGAGATAAGCATACACCAGGAAACCATCATCGTAATCTATGCCATAAACATATCCATCACTTCCAAGAGTTTCCTCCCACCCTCTTTATTTGTTATTATTATTTTTGCATGTGTGTGTTAACATAAGACCTACTGTCTGGGCTTCCCTGGTGGCGCAGTGGTTGAGAGTCCGCCTGCCGATGCAGGGGACACGGGCTTGTGCCCTGGTCCGGGAAGATCCCACATGCTGCGGAGCGGCTGGGCCCGTGAGCCATGGCCGCTGAGCCTGCACATCCAGAGCCTGTGCTCCGCAACGGGAGAGGCCACAACAGTGAGAGGCCCGCATACCGCA